>NW_020523638.1:1235000-1490000 GCF_003368295.1 Carassius auratus
TTATTGAATGGATAAAATAGAGTGATTAGCACATCACTCAAATATTATATCATTAAAACTAGAAACGTTATGTATATAGATATAGAAGTGATGAAGTTCCTGAGTCATATTCTTGAGTATTCACCTTCTTCCTGAACATGGAAGTTCCCTGTGATTCACACTGAAACCCTGTTTCGTTTTTCTGATCAAAATATTTTAAATTCATTTGCTCCCCCCACCCACTTTGCATAAACTCATATTTAAAGGGATATTTCACCCAAAAATGAAAATTATGTCATTAATAACTCACCCTCAAGTCGTCCAAACCCGTAAGATCTTCGTTTATCTTCGGAACACAGTTTAAGATATTTTAGATTTATTTTGAGATCTCTGAGTCCCTCCATTGAAGCTGTGTGTACGGTGTACTGTCCATGTCCAGAAAGGTAAGAAAAACATCATCAAAGTAGTCCATGTGACATCAGAGGGTCCGTTGGAATTTTTTGAAGCATCGAAAATACATTTTGGTCCAAAAATAGCAAAAACTATGACTTTATTCAGCATTGTCTTCTCTTCCATGTCTGTTGTGAGCACGTTTAAAACATTGCAATGTAGTGATGTCTGGTTCACAAACAAATCATTCGATGTAACCGGATCTTCTTGAACCAGTTCACCAAATCGAACTGAATCATTTGAAACGGTTCCTGTCTCCAATAAGCATTAATCCACAAATGACTTAAGCTGTTTACTTTTTTAATGTGGTTGACATTTCCTCTGAGTTCAAACAAACCAATATCCTGGAGTAATTCATTTACTCAAACAGTACACTGACTAAACTGCTGTGAAGAGAGAACTGAAGATGAACACGAGCCGAGCCAGATAATGAACAAAAGACTGAATCATTCTCCAATTCACTCTCAAGAAATAAGACTACTTCATAACACCAAAAAAAAAAAAAAAAAAAACATTTCAATGAATTGTTGGCTTTCTGGAAAGTATATTAATTTACTGTACATGTATTCAATACTTGGTAGGGGCTGCTTTTGCTTTAATTACTGCTTCAATTCAGCGTGGTATGGAGGTGATCAGTTTGTGGCACTGCTGAGGTGGTCTGGAAGCTCAGTTTTGGGCTATGAGCTTCTCCATCCTTAACTCCAAATTAAATACAAAACTTGCTCTCAACAGTCCAGTTCTTATTTACCTTAGCCCTGGTAAGATGCCTCAGGAGTGGCTTAACAAGAGGAATACGACAGCTGTAGCCCAATTCTTTGACACGTCTGTGTGTGGTGGCTCTTGGTGCCTTGAGCCCAGCCTCAGTCCATTCCTTGTGAAGTTCACTCAAATTCTTGAATTGCTTTTGTTCGACAATCCTCATAAGGCTGTGTTTCTCTGAGTTGGTTGTGCATCTTTTTCTTCCACACTTTATCCTTCCACTCAACATTCTGTTAACATGCTTGGATACAGCACTCAGATACAGAACAACCAGCTTCTTTGCCAATGAATGTTTGTGGCTTACCCTCCTCATGAAGGGTATCAATGATTGTCTTCTGGACATCTGTCAGATCAGCAGTCTTCCCCATGAGTGTGTAGCCCAGTGAACCAAACTGAGAGACCATTTTGAAGGCTCAGGAAACCTTGGCAGGTGTTTTGAGTTGATTAGCTGATTGGCATATCATCATATTCTAATTCTTGAGATTGTTGGGTTTTTGTTAAATGTGAGTCAAAATAATAAAAATTAAAATAACTAAAGACATAAACTACTTCACTTTGTGTGCATTGAATTGATTTAATACATGAGGTGAATTACTAAAATAAATGAACTTTTCCATGACATTCTAATTTATTGAGATACACATGTATATTAAAATGTGTTTTTTTTTTTTCCTGTGATGTAAAGCTGAATTTTAAGCATCATTACTTCAGTCTTCAGATTCATATGATCCTTCAGAAAACAATCGGTAACACTTTCCAATGAGGGTACACAAATAATCATGTACTAATATGTGAATAAATACTTAATTCATCATATACTAATGATTATTGAAGGCATTAACTAATCATGAATTAATGAAGAGCTATCCTTAACTACGACTGGAGTCATGGGTTCACACATAAATAACAGCATGCTTAACTACATGTTTGATAGTTAATGCAATAATTACCTTTATGGGCAAACTAAATCATACAGGATTAGTTAATCCTTCTCGTAGAAAATAATCTCGTAGAAAATAATAAATTCACTAATAACTGATCCTGTCTGTTTCGTGTTGTTCTTTTTCCCTTTAAACTCACACTACTGGGACTTATAGGCAGCTATATATGAAAAAACACTCAAAAACCAAACAACATCTGTGTAAGAATTCCTAAAGAAATGGTCAAACTAGAAGCTAACGCAATTAAACAACAAAACAATAATACTATAGATATCATTTATTGAATAAAAGTTATTTTTTCTTCTCCCCCTTCTCCCCACTTTTAACAGTAGTGTATCTCTGTAGAAAAATGAGTGGAAGGACAGTGCCTGTTTTTTTCTATTTACATCTGATCTGTGGAACTATCTGTGTATCATTGAAGTGGGGGGAAATCCTTCTTACCTTTAGTTAACCTGAACTTTATTGTCTTGTGATTAGCACATGTGCCTCACAGTTGTTGCAGGGGGAATTTCTTGTACACATTGTTTTGGTGGGTGAGTCAAACTCTTAACTGAGTTGCTTATCAGATGCCTAACCAATCTGTCCTGCTCTATGGCATTTTTACATCTTCTTTTCTGAGGAATTCACCACATTCTCTTTTTAGTACGTCCCAAAAGAGCAAGTCCACTCACTCTGATGTTACCCTAATCATTGCCGGTGCGTCTGTTATCTTGGCATCGGCACCCTGCCCGGACCTGCAGTTTATTTGAAGAACACAGAAACACAGAAACATAAACGGGCACAACATTATTTAGAATTATGGAGGAAATAGAATTAAGTTGCTCAGATACTCTTGTTTAATGGGCTTGTTTGGGTTGATACTATTTTAAGTCAGTGAAGTTAAATATTTAGGTAATTTGGGGTTATGTCCATGAATAGAAAATATCACATTAAATCCCTGCATCATCTAATTTAAGAAAATGTTTTATTATGTCATATATTAATTATATGTTATTTATGTATAATATATATATCTCAAAAGTTTGGGATAAGTAAGTCACTTATGCCCATCAAGACTGCATTTATTTGATTTGATAATCCAGAAAAAAACAGTAACCTTGCAAAATGTTATTACAACATAAAATAACGATTGCTATTTTAATATCCTTTGAAATATAATTTATTATTATTATATAATTCCCTGCACCATCTTAATAATTTTAAGCCCTATTATTATTAAAAGTTTTTTTTATAGTGACATTTTAAACCTCAAGTTTGCTTGTTGTGAAGAACGACTCAAATTAACTTTAAATGATATATTTTATTCTTGAATACTAGTCATTAAACAAATTATTTAATGCCACATTGAAACTTTATTATGGATTAAACAGTGGCTTACTTTCATTTAGTTAAAGCACATCTGTAACAGTTTGACTGTAACAGTTTTGAAGCCCTTAGTTGAATCTTGAATCCTCGTCATTCCACCATTTATTTGTTTTAGAGATTCTGAGCCACTCCGTCTGCTTCACCCATGATCTGATATACCTCTTTAGGAAAACTCATCTTCCCTCCTGACATGATGCTGTTTATTATGGCTTTGAGCTTCATGGGAGGTTTGGAGATCAATATCTGTTAAAAAGTTATTTTTTTCTTTCCTTCCAATTCTTAGTACAGGATATTGACTTAGAGAAGGTACAGTACTGGTGTTGAAGTATCGTCAAATATGTTGTGCCAGTCTACATTTTTGACATTTTTCCTTGTGAATGCGGTAAAGTTATTGTTGTGCCTTGCTCTATGTATCCACATGATTGTTAGCTCATATTGTGTTGTGAATGAGGGTTCTCGTTTAATTGTTTCCAGCCAGTAGAGCTGGAGAGATAAGGGTGTTGTTACATCCTGGTTTGTTGCTTTCACCAAACGAGCTGGCAAACAAACGCTCATGCACGCAAACTCTATATCTGTCTGATGAGATGTAAACCATTTTTAGGTATGATGCACTCAATCATTGTTTGTTTATGTTTTTTGCGGATTATACAGACTTATACTGACATCTAGTGGTGTGGATGCATAATAGCAGAAGTTACAGATTGTAAAGGCAGACGAAATAAAGTGAGTTGGCTGGTTTTGTGATTTTAACATGTTGGCCCCCATGTAACACACCCCAATACATGTCAAATCAAACCACTTTTATTAGGCTACTGATATCCCCTGTGAAAAAGAAGTACACATTAGCATACTTTTGAAACAAGTGTGCACTATACTTGTAATATGCTGTAATTTACTGTAAGTGCGAACTGAATTCAATGTGTTAGGACACTTAATTGAAAGTAGGAAAGTGTTTACGTTTATTAAGAAACAGTTATGAAAGTGCACCTAAAGTACATTTAACTAGTGACCTTTTACCATTGGTAGAGTTTTTTTAATGTGCTTTTAAGATTTGAAGTACAATACAAGTGCACATTCAATACAATAAAGTGCACTTCTTTTCACTAGAGATGACTGGAGTATTCATGCAAGTGCATATGACTTTAAACTATTTTTAAGTGCTTTTTATTTATTTATTTTTAAAGAGGGAGAAACGATTAAATGCACATTTAAACAACTATTCTAAATCTACATCAGTGATGAAGACATTGCTGTCATTTTGATGCATTTAATTTAAATCGAAACCATCTTAACTGTTTTCCTTAATCATTCTGAGACCCACATAAAGAATGTAATATTTTAAATAGGTTTTTTATTTTATTTTTTATTTTGCTCCAACATTCTTTTGCCCTAATACATATGATTACATACATTTAGGAGGGTTTTATGTACAGAGCTTGAAAGTTAGACACTGGATTCTCAAAGATTTGATTGCTTAAAATGTTTTTAATATCAGTTAGTATTCATCTGACATTTCATTTTAGGTTTCCCTTTGCATTCTTACTTAAATAATACATTTATATCTACCACTGTACCTGTTTGAAAACTTGAACAAAGAAATGTACCTAAAATCCTCTTCTCATTTGTCGTGTTATCATAGCATCCGAACTCCATCGTCAGATATTACAGTGCTAAAGTTGTCACGACTGTCCAATCCTTGCCAGAAAAGCTTTTTGATAGACCGTAATTCAAGCTGTTACAGCGAAAATTCGGTGAAAGAGGAAATGGTCTGTTTCGACTCATGAGATGGCATTTGAGATGAGTGCAATCTGGAAAAAATGTCAAAACTTTTTTTTTTTTTTTTTTGGCAAGTATCACATTAAGCATAGGAAGTCATATTATAGAACAAATTGGTGAATGTGTATCCTCTCTGCCCTATGTCAAAAAATATATTCTAGAATATGAGTTTCAGGTGCTTGCTTATGTTGCAGGCCTATAATAATACTAATATTAATAATAATAATAATAATAATAATAATAAAACTGTGCGTAGAGTCATGTAAATTGCAGTGGTTGGAGGAGTGTAATGCTTTCTTTGAATTTATAAGAAACTAGAAAAATAATAAAAAATAAAAATAGCAGCAAAACAGATAAATCTGATGAATGTCATATAGTAAAAGATCATTTCTGAAAAGAGATGCATGATACAGTATATAGGTTATTACATAATATTTAAACATTTTCTTATTTTTTTCAGTGTAATTGTGTATACTGGATTACCTTTGTATCATCTGACACTTTAAGTTCATCGTCAGGAATACATAATCACTGTTCATTTCACTCTAATCTTTTTATTTATTTATGTTTTATTGAAAGAAAATGAAATGATAGTAATTAATAATAATTGTTATCTTTAGGAAATGTATTTCTTAAAACAAAATAGTTTGGAATTTCAACATCATCTATATTCACTGGTTATCGACAGTACAATGAAAATATTAATGGGTATGGGCCAAAATTTTAATATCAGTGCATCCCTTTTTTTTTGAGTGAGCGGATAATTGGTGTTTCTCTCTGGTCTTGATCTGTTTTCAGTTTTACACAGTTTACACTTAATTGCACAGCATCCAAATTTAAACGCTCCTATTCAAATTGGTGAAGCCGTTCACCTGCTCTCAACATTCTCAGGGGTGAAGATGGATATTTGAGCGGGAAATCTTGTAGCTTATATTGAGTTGATTGCACTGAGGGGAAAAAAATATCAGTGGACTGCTGAAGTGTTAACCTGTACAACACAGATACATGTTGCAAGCATTTTAGACATTCACAGCTAAAATGTGGGAAGTAAAATAAATAATAATAATTTAGTGTATGATACTGTACAAAATCTAAACTTTTTTGATATTTGAAAAACACACTGTGCTTAAAGAGTCTGTTCAGAGTTATTGTGTCCATGTATTTAGAAGAAGTCCATTCTCAGAAGATAGCACTGAAACACATGTTGGAGGATCTACAGGTCTGGTGAGTTTTTTGCCAAACAAACCAGACCAAACCGGGCTGAAGTGGATCGCGCCAGAACTCCGCGGCTTGATAGAATGTAAGCAGTTTCGGATCGCTCTGTATTACACTCCTCCATGAGCTGTACCAGTTCAGTCGTTCTCTCCATAGATGGGCTGTTTGTGAGTCATTTCTCTCAGCGCTTGTCTCTCTGCGGTTATATCTTTTCACTCTTTTGTCTTTCATTTTTGGAGCTGGTTCCCCTGATGGCTTCATGGATGTTTTGCTGGGCCCTTGTGGTCTCTGCTGGGGGGCCAACTGTGACGTAGGTCAGTCCTTTTGTCTGTTTCTTCCTCAGCGTCCTTTTCTTTCAGTCATGCTAGAATCTTTCAGCCATCTTGCCCCTGTAGGTTACAGCTGGAGAAGAAGAAAAAACATAAGAAAAGATCAGACTGAAGTATGTATTTTTTTCAATTTTTACTACAATGCTTTCTCTTGTCCCAGCTACAAGGGATAGTTGAGCCAAAAAAGTACATATTGTCATTATTTACTCAAATGGTTCTAAAACTGTATTAGTTTATTTTTTTCTGTTGAGCACAAAAGAAGATATTGTGAAGAATGTGGGTAACCAGACAGTTACTGGTCCCCATTGACTTTCACTGTACCATGGAAGTAAATGGAAACCAGCAACTGTTTGGATCATAATGACAGAATTTTCAATTCCTTTTAATTTGCAGAGACAACTATGAGGTAACCATTTGTAGTTGCTTTTAAACCAGAGACTGGGGCGTTTCCGTTTCTGACCAATGTTTGAGAAATCTGAGAATCGTTTGAAAAATGTTTATTTACTTATTGTAATTTGTAATACAGAAAAACTCACTTCTCTTTTAAGGGTTACAAAACTTGCCACATTTTGAAATTCAAATGTAGCTGTCTGATATTACATTTATTTAAGTGGTCAAAGCTGTGCACACCAATAAAGCCAATGTGAATGGAAACATTGGCAAAAACACTGGCTGCATGTCTAAATGCAAATCTTGGTCTGACAGTCACTGACTTGTAAAAGGCATTAACTTGTCAAATACTATTTGGATGGACTAGTACTACTCCCTTCACATTCTTTTCATTTAAACTGAGAGGACACAAATACAAAAAAAGACCTATCCTAAAAAAAAGGCACAACTGTTCAATGTTAATAAAAAGAAATGTTTCTTGAGCAGCATATAAGAATAATTTCTGAACAATCATGGGACACTGAAGACTGGAGTCATGATGCTGAAAATTCAGCTTTGCATTACATGAATAAATTATATTTTAAACTATATTCAAATAGAAAAGAGTTATTTTAAATTGCAATGATATTTATAATAATTTTAATAATATCTCACTATTGATCAAATAAATGCAGCTTTAATGAGCATAGGAGACTTATTTAAAAAACTTTAAAATGTCTTACTGATCCCAAACTTTTTAACAGTAGCATATCATGTCAGAATTTAAACTCAGTGTCTCATTGCAGGTTTTTTTTTTTTTTTTGGTCATGTCTCATCTTGTCTGGGGCAGCAAATGAGTTGGGAGTGCCAACTGGTGCCCCCTCATAAATATATGTGCATTAAGCTTCAGGTTCATGGTTAATCTGTAACAGATGTTACACAATTTGCTAATTAAAATTGACTTGATTATTGGATCTGTGGGTTCAGCAGTTATATCGCATCTATCTCTTACATGACCAAAGCAGGTTTTAGACTACATGTTTTAGACTAGTCTATGTCGTGTCTCAATCTGACTCAACGGTTTCAATCTCCGCTGTCTTTCTGTAATAAAGACTGGCTGGCTGGGTGATACTTTTGACAATTATATTCTCACTTAAAGATCCCTCATGTCATAGCAGCATCCTCATCACACTGCTGTGAGCCTTATACCTCCTCTTCTCCCTTATTTTCTTTTGCTTTAAATGCCTGAGATTCTGATCCTATCTCTGCTACTGTACATGTCTTCACAGGAACACATAAACAATACGGAGGATTTATCTGAGGAAAGAGGAAAAAAACTAAAATAAATGTTCTGAGAGTGCCCGGCCCACCACTACATCCTTGGGGGCAGTGTGATGGAATATAAGAAGACCGGACAAATTTAAAGGTTCTAGGTTTAATTAATTAAAAAATATATATTGTTGAAGGAGAAGAAGACTGCATAACTTTTAATGTTTTTGAAAGAAGCCTCACTAAGGCTGCATATATTTGATAAAAAATACAGTGAAACAGTAATATTGTGAAATGGTAATATACTGTAACTGTCTTCTGTTTGAATATATTTTAAAATGTAATTTATTCTTCTGATGGAAAGTTCAATTTGCAGCATCATTACTTCAGTCTTCAGTGTCACATTATTAGGTACACCTATTCAATTGCTCGGTAACACAAATAGCAAATCAGCCAATCATATGGCAGCAACTCAATGCATTCAGGCATCTACATGTGATGAACACAACTTGCTGAAGTTCAATCCGTGCATCAGAATGGGGAAGAAAGGGGATTTAAGTGACTTTGAATGTTGAATAGTTGCTGGTGCCAGACAGGCTGCTTTTAGTATTTCAAAAACTGCTAATGTATTTTCCACACAACCATCTCTAGGTATTAAAGAGAATGGTCCGAAAAAGAGAAAATATCCAGTGAGCGGCAGTTGTGTGGACGTAAATGCCTCGTTGCTGTCAGAGGAGAATAGGCAGATTGTTTAGAGATGATAGAAAGACAACAGTAACTCAAATAACCACTCGTTACAACCAAGATATGCAGAATACCATCTCTGAACGCACAACATGTTGAACCCTGAAGCAGATGGGCTACAGCAGCAGAAGACCATACCTTGTGCCACTCCTGTCAGCTGAGAACAAGAAACGGAGGCTACAATTCACACAGGCTCACCAAAATTGGACAATAGAAGATTGGAAAAATGTTGCCTGGACTGATGAGTCTCTATCTGCTGTGACATTCAGATGGTAGTGTCAAAATTTGGCATACACAGCATGTAAGCATGGATCCATCCTGTCTTGTTCAGGCTGTTGGTGGTGGTGTAATGGTGTGGGGGATGTTTTCTTGGCACACTTTGGGCCCCTAACTACCAATTGAGCAGTGTTAAAATGCCACAGCCTAACTGAGGATTGTTGCTGACAATGTCCATCCCTTTTCGACTACAGTGTACCCATCTTCTGATGGCTACTTCAGCAGGATAATGCACCATGTCACAATCTCATCTCAGACTGGTTTCTTGAACATGACTATGAGTTCACTTTACTCAAATGGCCTTCACAGTCTCCAGATCTCAACCCAATAGAGCAGCTTTGGGATGTGGTGGAACATGAGATTCTCATCATGGATGTACAGTCGACAAATCTGCAGCGACAATATGAACCAAAATCTCTGAGGAATGTTTCCAACATCTTGTTAAATCTATGCCACAAAAAGCAGTTAAGGCAGTTCTGAAGGCAGAAGGGGGTCCAACCTGGTACTAGCAAGGAGGACCTAATAAAGTGACCAGTGTGTATGTGTGTGTATGTTTATATATATAGACATAATATCACAATCCACAGCATTGGTGTTTGCCTTTACATTCAGCCAAGAATAATCTCCATGATTCATTGTCCACCTTGCCATATTAAACAAAAGACATCCTTGGCAACCGTTTCAGCCTCATCAGCTGGAAGCCCATTCCACCCCTAGCAGGTCAGTGGCAACGCGGCCTTGCTTCTGTTTTGAGTTTAGCCAGTGCTTTCAGGCTAATCTGTGAGAACCTGTTAAGAGTGAAAATTTTGGATATTTTCCCATATTTTTAAATACTGTGTATTTAGTTTAAAATGACTTTTTCTGGGTAAAGGTAAATGGTTTTGTTGGCCACTATATTGGACACCGCTTTATTTGGGAAACTGGTCCAGTGAAATTTCAGACGTAAAACATGGTCAACTTCAATGATTGATGACCTGAAAATATTTGAATCACATCTGGCCTTGCTGCCATGCCCAGAAAGGCCACCTGGAACAGGTTTAGAAATTCTTTGTTTTGTGATCTTGCTAACTCAGCTCGAGCCGTTCCCTCCTATCATGCTTCCACTGCTGTTTTTCTTACAAAGCTATTCATTAAAACAGAGAGCTTTGGGAGTTACCTGACACTGTAGTTGTCAAAGGGGTCTGTTATGTAATAATTTCAAATTGGGGTTGTACTATTCTCATTGTAATCATTCAAATTTATCACTGAATGTGTGTCATGACACAAATCCATGTTTTTTTTCTATTTCAATATTCATATCCATTATTATATCCCACTGGCTGTGTCCACTTATCAGAATTGTTTCATGGTGGCACCACTATCATTCAATACGTTTAGCTCTCTGCCACTGTTATGGATTTGTTTGAATCATAGGATTCATAGGAATAAGGGTATTTTTAACCCTTGGTTTCTGATACGCTGCAAATCCTGCTGCAAATAGCACTGACCACAATGGAAATGTTTCAAAGAGACCCCAAAAAATGTCGGACCCGGCTGGGATTTGCTTATCGTGGCTATACTGGTCAGTGGAGTTGTTGGTGAACTGAAAAGTGATTTTTTTTTTTTAAATACCCTGATTGCATTATTCCTTTATCTTTTGGATATTATAAGCCTAAATAAGGTGAATAATTACATGATTCATATAATTAATTAACTAATGAAATATTTATTTAATTTCAGCTGAAATTGAATGTGCTAAATGAATGACTGGTGGGAATGTGATGAAAGAACGTCTTTGTTACATATTTTGTTACCCTCGTTCCCCTAAGGAGAGAATGGAGACGTTAAATCAGTGACTAATGAATTGGGATCTCGAGTGTTAACAAAACAAGCCAATGAATGTTGGCGTGCGAGATTTGCATAGTGCATCCCGCCCCGTAGCATGGGTATTAGGGGTGTAACGGTTCACAAAATTCACGGTTCGGTTCGATACGATACACTGATGTCACGTTTCGGTATGGTTCGGTACGTTTTAGATACAGCAAAATGTTAAAACATCTCAACTTTTCAAAATGCCGCAAGCGCACCGCGGGTCATGTGACAAGAACTAACCAATCAGCTTCATCCTTTCCCGTAACAATGTTGAAAGCTCAGCCAAGATGAAGGAACAGCTGATCATAGTTGTATATGGATTGCAATTTTGAAATAAATTTAGTAGCAGAGCTAGCCTACTGCAAGCAATTTTTAGAGCTGCAAATCCATTTATCCTTTGCTGAAATTTCCGCGTCTTCATGGAGAGAGCACGTCATTGTTGCTTAGCAAAGGCAGACCCCTCAGGGGCGCTTCTGCCCGAGCGCTTTGGAAAGGAGGAGAAAGACGCGCCTAGCGTTTTCCACGCGTTTTTAGGCGCGATATGTGAACGGCCCCTAAGGCACTCGCTCACTCAGTACGCGCTGAAGGCTCGTTGCGAAATGTCTAATGCATTTAACAGACCAGAAATAGAAGATCCTCCAATAACCATCAGGTCTGTTTGGGTGCACTTTGGATTCTCTGTAAGCTATAATAGTGATGATAGAATGAATGGTAAATAGTAAGGTCTCAAATCCGCGGCTAAAATGTAAACATCAACGTCAGTTGATGTTTTGAAAACTCGTGTGAAAACTTATTTGTTTTCTGTTTCTTTTAATTCTTGACTTTTTCATTTCATAATTTGTTTTTTTCTGGTTTCCTTGCTTTTAGATGTACAGTCCTTTGGTCTACCTTGTAGTTGAAGGGGCTATATAAATAAACGAGACTTGAGACTTGAGACTTGTTTGAGTCAGTTGGAAATGTCTGTCTAAAGGCTGCGGGGATAGTTTGTTGCGTGTATGTTTCTCCTTTTTCCCGTCTTTTCCCAGATACTGACACACTAAGGTGATGTCGGCGTAAATGAGTTGACACGTTTCAAATATTCCCGCTGGTGTTTTTTTTTTTTTTTTGTATTCCCGCTGGTGTACCCTATTGTCATGTTGCAGATGCGACATACAGTTGTTTTTTTATCCACCGCTCTCTTGCCATCACCATTATAGCTTACAGGGAATCCAAAGTGCACCCAAACACCAGACCTGTTGGTTATTGGAGGATCTTCTATATCTGGTCTGTTAAACGCATTGGCTATTTTGCAATGAGCCTTCAGCGCGTACTGAGTGAGCGAGCACCTGACTGAGTAGCCTAACATAAACATATAAGTTGGTGTTATTTTCTTCTTCGGGGGTGTCAGGGGCGTTGCCTGTTACGTCGTTTGGGTTATTGGGCTACCTTGTTGAACGCATATCATTATATTTAACTTTTTTTTTTTTTTTCAAATATAATTAATTAGTCCAATGAACCGTTCGGTACATAATGCGTACCGCGTACCTAACCGAAAGCCTCGCACCGAACGGTTCAATATGAATACGCGTATCGTTACACCCCTAATGGGTATACAGTATTGTTCAAAATAATAGCAGTACAATGTGACTAACCAGAATAATCAAGGTTTTTAGTATAATTTTTATTGCTACGTGGCAAACAAGTTACCAGTAGGTTCAGTAGATTCTCAGAAAACAAACAAGACCCAGCATTCATGATATGCACGCTCTTAAGGCTGTGCAATTGGGCAATTAGTTGAAAGGGGTGTGTTCAAAAAAATAGCAGTGTCTACCTTTGACTGTACAAACTCAAAACTATTTTGTACAAACATTTTTTTTTTCTGGGATTTAGCAATCCTGTGAATCACTTAACTAATATTTAGTTGTATGACCACAGTTTTTTAAAACTGCTTGACATCTGTGTGGCATGGAGTCAACCAACTTGTGGCACCTCTCAGCTGTTATTCCACTCCATGATTCTTTAACAACATTCCACAATTCATTCACATTTCTTGGTTTTGCTTCAGAAACAGCATTTTTGATATCACCCCACAAGTTCTCAATTGGATTAAGGTCTGGAGATTGGGCTGGCCACACCATAACATTAATTTTGTTGGTTTGGAACCAAGACTTTGCCCATTTACTAGTGTGTTTTGGGTCATTGTCTTGTTGAAACAACCATTTCAAGGGCATGTCCTCTTCAGCATAGGGCAACATGACCTCTTCAAGTATTTTAACATATGCAAACTGATCCATGATCCCTGGTATGCGATAAATAGGCCCAACACCATAGTAGGAGAAACATGCCCATATCATGATGCTTGCACCTCCATGCTTCACTGTCTTCACTGTGTACTGTGGCTTGAATTCAGAGTTTGGGGGTCGTCTCACAAACTGCCTGTGGCCCTTGGACCCAAAAAGAACAATTTTACTCTCATCAGTCCACAAAATGTTCCTCCATTTCTCTTTAGGCCAGTTGATGTGTTCTTTGGCAAATTGTAACCTCTTCTGCACATGCCTTTTTTTTAACAGAGGGACTTTGCGGGGGATTCTTGAAAATAGATTAGCTTCACATAGACGTCTTCTAACTGTCACAGTACTTACAGGTAACTCCAGACTGTCTTTGATCATCCTGGAGGTGATCATTGGCTGAGCCTTTGCCATTCTGGTTATTCTTCTATCCATTTTGATGGTTGTCTTCCGTTTTCTTCCACGTCTCTCTGGTTTTGCTCTCCATTTTAAGGCATTGGAGATCATTTTAGCTGAACAGCCTATCATTTTTTGCACCTCTTTATAGGTTTTCCCCTCTCTAATCAACTTTTTAATCAAAGTACGCTGTTCTTCTGAACAATGTCTTGAACGACCCATTTTCCTCAGCTTTCAAATGCATGTTCAACAAGTGTTGGCTTCATCCTTAAATAGGGGCCACCTGATTCACACCTGTTTCTTCACAAAATTGATGACCTCAGTGATTGAATGCCACACTGCTATTTTTTTGAACACACCCCTTTCAACTAATTCAACTATTTGCCCAATTGCACAGCCTTAAGAGCGTGCATATCATGAATGCTGGGTCTCATTTGTTTTCTGAGAATCTACTGAACCTACTGGTAACTTGTTTGCCACGTAGCAATAAAAAAAATATACGAAAAACCTTGATTATTCTGGTTAGTCACATTGTACTGCTATTATTTTGAACAATACTGTATAATGAGAGTGCATGCCTCTGCCATACAATGGTAGTACAGCAACTATGACGGAACGTAACCTCTCGATTCACTCCTTCAGGGAACGAGGGTTACCATACTAGCCGAGACGTTCCCTTTCAGTCAGTCACGTTCGACGTTACGTCAGTGATTGACGAATTGGACAAAAATGCCCCAGCATAAACAAATATAATCTGTTGCTAACAAAGTGCATATGAATAGACAGTGTCTGTCTATTAAGATCTGCTCGTGTTGCGCTGTATTTTATTTTAGGTGTTTTAACAGTGTTGCGCATTTTAAACAATCACACACAATTCTGTTGAGTTTAGGATTGCAATGACAAAACCGAAGCGTTCAGATGAGTCATTGCTGAAACTCAGTTTTGTTGCCTCTTGCGAATTCCCTCATCATAAACAACAAAGCGCAGATGTATGTACAAAGTAAGAGATTAGTTTTTTTGAGAGTGCTTAATCTCATGATAGATCAATTTAGTGATAATGTCACTCCTTGTATATAATCTATTCACTGTTTAAATAATCGTGGAAAGGAAACTTTTTTTGTTTAATATTGTTGGCTGCTTTTAGCCTTACTCTGGAGTTTGTTTTACATCCGCCTATGCTTTGTATTTATAGTAAAATCATGTTAATTTTCATATGGGTGAGCTTGCGAGCCGAAGCATTTCCAATCACGATTAACTGATTCATGATTTATTCTAGATTTATTTATCGAAAGGCAGATTCTGAAATAATCACTTCAGAAAATTTGGCAGGCAATTATACAATAATAATATTAAAGTAGCGCGACTAATTGGCTGCTAGGCCAACGGGAATTGTCCCGATTCTCGATGGCCAGTCCGCGCCTGATTTCCACAGACAAGCAGAATGTGCAGGATTCATATACTGGTTTAATATTCAGACACTAGTCCATATCGCATTTCGATTCAAGTGTACTGACCTACTTTTGATTTATTCATCCAAAATGTGGCATATTCCATCCAAGTTAGGCAATAGCAATTCCGTTTTTATGACTGGATTCTATGAACCAGTCTGTGTTTCCGCATCGCAGAAAATTATAGGGCGATATGTCCTAGAATAGTCTGTGCAATTTTCGGAAAGAAATCAATTAAATCTCTAGTGGATGTGTGTGAATATTCAAATGTAATCCCCTTTGTAATCGAAAAAGGTACTCTCCAAGAACTAGTAATCTCGATAAAAAAAACCCTAGTAACAGCAATTGTGACCATCAGATGGAGCCAGAAAACGACCACACTCACCATCTTTAAAAAGACGCCCCATCACTCGTGGAGCTCTTTTAGTTATTTACTCTTTTAAAGTGCTCTTTTTGTAAAAACACTGCAGTGTTGAAGTGCCCAGGAGGAGTTACATTGCGACCACAGAATGAGAAGCTGCAGCACGCCGAGATCAAAGCAGCAGCACTGGTAACCCCAGCTGATGCGCCGTAACACCTACACTCGCAGTTCATTTGGCTGTCTTGAAGACACTCTTGCTTGGCAGCTGAAAGGCTTGGCTCCGAATCGAAAAGCTGAATGTGCGACTGCATGTACCCTTCTTATATACCTGTGCTGCGATGAAAATCTCGCACGCCAACATTCATCGTCACCAGACCTGTTGGTTATTGGAGGATCTTCTATTTCTGGTCTGTTAAACGCATTGGCTATTTTGCAATGAGCCTTCAGCGCGTACTGAGTGAGCGAGCGCCTGACTGAGTAGCCTAACTTAAACATATAAGTTGGTGTTTTTTTCTTCTTCGGGGGTGTTAGGGGCATTGCCTGTTACGTCGTTTGGGTTATTGGGCTACCTTGTTGAACGCATATCATTATATTTCACTTTTTTTTTTTTTTTCAAATATAATTAATTAGTCCAACAAACCGTCAGCAGCGCGTGTGGCAGGGAACTGAAAGACTCATTCAAACTGATCCATGAACCAATTCACTCGTTTGCCAATTGGTTTGATCAGGCCTTTGAACAGAATTGACTCAAAGGAATGAATCATTTGCGAATGGGCATCGCTCATTGCCCAGAGAAAAGTAGACGGCGCGTTTGGAATAAACTGAAGCATTTAGGCTATAACATTTATTGCATTAAGATAAAGTAACGAGAGGAGCGTCGCCCACAGTAACGAAGTAAAAGTACAGATTTTTCCCAAAAAATGTAAGTAAGTAAGAATATAAAGTACCCATCTTTAAATATACTCCGAAAAGTATTAGTTACCCCAAAAAATTACTCAAGTAAATGTAACGAAGTAAATGTAACTCGTTACTACCCACATCTGTGTTTTGTTAATACTCAAATGCGATTTGTCTCTCTAGCGAGATCCCAATTCATCAATAAATGACATATCGTCGAACATGACTGACTGAAAGGGAACCTGTTGGTCATTGAATGATAAAATACCACATGAAATCTGATCTGTTCACTCAGATTGCAAAACCTAAATCTGACTTTAATCAGATTTCAAACCACCCACCTAAGGTTCTTGCGAAAATTCACATTTAATGTTTTTTGTTTTGTTTGTTTGTTTGTCCTGCCTGTCTGAACAAGGCCGTAGAATCCTAAAAGTATTCCCTTTTGATTTAAAGTCACTCACAAAATATCACCACAAAAGATTTATAGCATGATTTGAAATCTAGAAAACCTTGTTTTTCCAATACAGCATGGTAACATGCAAAGAGTCATAATGTTCTCACTGTTATGTTCATACTAAAAATGAAAACATACTAAAAATAGCCACTCTGACTACACCTATAAAAACAAATAGAGTTTATAAAACATAACGCAATCACATACGCTCTCCTATCTTGCTTTCTATTGAGTTCCACCTTGATTTACTGGCCATAGTGTTTCCATTTTAGATGAATCACAGTCATTTATTTAGCACAATATCTGTCACATGTGGTGCCTGAGGTGAGGTCGCCATTGTAATAAAATTAAGGAGTGGAAAGCATGATTTATATCAGGCTAAATAGAAAGGTTTAGCTTGTATGTGGGTGGAACATCAGTATCCTGTTTAGCTTGAGCCCATTTGTCAAATCAGCATTTGAATGTTTAAGAAAGCCTTTAATGTACTGTACATGAAATTATTCTTATGGATGCTGCATATAAGTAAAATAAACAACAACCTCCATTTATAATGTTTTCATTGTTTCGTTTCTCGTGAGAAAAACGCCTGTGTTTGCTGACAAGCATTGACGAGAGACATTGTCCAGTATCGGTGGAAAAGGCTCTTGACAAATATCAAAGAAGGAAGTGAGCTCTACACTGGGATATAAGTCTTGACAGGACTGGGTGACACTTTTGTTGAGCATTCCAACCAGATACGGCCTTCTCCAAAAAAACCCTACATGATCCAATCTCTGCGAGTTGGCTCTATTTCAGCCCAATCAACTCTTCTATCAGCTAAGTTCATGGCAATTCAGCCCGCATTTGTTTGCTTTTTGACACAGACACATCCATCTCTTTTGTCAAGGAAATTGGGTGTCGTTAAATGTGTACATAAATGTTTGTGCAGTCATTTTGAGAAATAAGATGTCGTATTCTGATTAAGTGCTTCTATGGATGTAGTTCTGTCCCATCATTCAGTAAAATGGAGCTCTTCCAAAGCTTATTTCATGCTCCAATACCAGCTGTACCAAGCCGTTATATGAACAGAAGGTCCTGTAGATCCAGCAGCATTGTAATGTGCCTCTTGTCCATCTAATTTACACAGTTTAACTGTAAATTAACTGTAAAGCCTTGAAGTTAGATTTCAGAATGCAGAAATAAATTCAGCCACTTAGTCAAACTGCATTATTAACATACTGTAGTTTAGATATTGACCCCACAATCAACAAACGTTCTCACATGTTTTATTTGCTTTAATGCTTATTCTCTTACAGGCCTCTAAAATAAAGTTTGTTACTAGGAGATGGATGGTGAAAGAAAGTTTTTTTTTTTCTTATGAGATTTATTTTGGTATATATTTGATCATCAAAAAGATTTCTGTTACAATTAACTCATCTCATTCTAAGCCAGTTTGATTACACAGAATATATTTAAAAAAAAAAAAAAAGATTTTAAAAAGATATGTCCATGTGATTAAAGTTAAAGGATTGACTTTATGGCCTTCTGAAACATTCTTCTGAATAACTTCTTTTGTGTTCCTCAGAAGTCCTACAGGTTTATTCTGAACAAATATTTCTAAAAATAGTGGTTAGTAATCCTTTTTTAAACCCCATCTGATGTTATTTAATAATTTGGTCGAGTTGACACAAAGCTGTTTCAATATCAGTAGCTGAACGACAACAGTTTGGACAAATATTTCCACTCGGCCCATCTGCCAATTCCATTTCTATGGTGATTACTCAATTTTTACTGCATCATAGTGTAGTCTAACCGCAGAACTGCCCTTTGACCTCAAGTGCCTACCCTACAGAGGCATTCTGCATGTTTTTACTCTGACTTTCTTTTTTGAACCGAATGAGCCTTGACTGACTTGATATACAATATACCTCTGAGACATTCATCACTGTCCAAACTTTAAAAACAGACTGAAAGCCTTACAGGGCAGAACACTGAGGTTCTCAACCACTGATTTTCAGCTCTGGAAAGCACAAACACAAAAACAACCTTGCTGGTACTTGTTTCGATGAGTGTGTGATCTGCGTTGCACAGCGAATGACAATGTATTCAATGTTCGCGTCAGAATTTTGTTTAACCAAATCAAATTTATTATTGCACAAAAGCTATGCCCAACATTAGGTCTTTCAGAGGTAGGAACAACATATTAGCCACCAATAATACAGACATTTGGAAACCTTTAGCAATAAAATCTAGGTCAGTGTGAACGAGGCTTCGGTGTGAATGTCATCACCTCATAAACGGCTCATAATCCACCGCTGCTGCTGGCCACTGACTGAAAAATCGCACTGTGTCATAAGCGTAATAAAATGTGGCAAAGCGGTCTGTGAGACGGGAGCAGCTGCTCCTCCCTACTTTTGATGTGAAAGCAACTTGCCTCATGCCTCTCATGAGAAATTTGGAAATGCAGAGATATTGACTTTATTACTCAGCTGTTTTGGCAACATGAAGGAACAGAACACAGCTGAGAATGGAACAGAAAGTTCATCCACAACCAGCTATGCAAATCATGTCACCAACGACTGAATTAAACTCTGAGACAGTGACATCTTAAACTAATTTTGGTGAGTTTATTTGCAATCCCACAGGAGATTGAGTATCACTCTCATGGACAATATCTCTGTGCTTTAGACTTTGTACGAGAACCACCACACAATGTGATCCAAATCAATAGATAAACATAATAGCTGCTGTTTTCAGCATCTTTTATCTTGTTTTATTGTAAAAAAATATTTAAACCCCCTTAAAGTTGGCATGAAACGGAAGTAGCAATTGTCTTTTTTTCTCTACTGTGACCTCTGTCTGAGTGAAACAGCATCTGAAATGAGAGGGCAGGACTTGATTTCGTCCCTCGAGAATTGATTGGATCGTTGGAAGTTGCGGGCCATATCCAACAAAATGGAGGCAGATCTGAATGCTAGTTTGCATTTAGTTGTGGGGGGATTTCTTTCAATTGGATTCACTGCCGACAGCTTGGCATGAATAATTTGTAATTATTTATTAAGGAAAACAAGGAAGCAGATGATCGACAGCACAAAAAGAGAGAGAGAGATTGCCTGAATGACTGAATGTGTCCTCCATCAGGTTAAGTCATATTCATGAAAAAAATAGTTTGCGATGTCCTAAAAGTAATGTTGTGGTAATATCCTGAAATACTTTCAATTTTTAAGGTTGGTGTGCTTAATGCATTGATTTCTATATAGTGAAACATCAGCTTCAGTTTTTCCCCTTGTTGTTAATCCCAGCATTTACCCCTCATGTCACTAGTTTAAGAATTAAGATAAATAAATTACCCATAATCCCCTGCATGTGATAACCTCCCCTGGTGACAGATGTGCATGTGTGTAATTGTTTTATCCAGCCTTCAGGCTGCTGTCGTGAAATTTATTAAGTGTTTAAATGCGGTAAAGCCAGTAGGTGAATCAGAAGGTTTGAATCCTGGCTTTATTTATTGGCTGCTTAAAATGAATGTGTTTTTGCGTTAGAATAAATAGGCCTTCCACTGACGGAGCTCAGTTAATGTGACCGTGTCCTTCATATCTTATGAGTTATATTTCTTTTCTTTTTTTCAAAGCGGTTGTTGAATAAGCAGAGGTTAGTGAGGTGCCTGTAATTATACAAAGTGGCCTTGTCTATGTCTGCATATCGAGGACATTTTGAAAAATCGGTGGAATTTCCTTTTAGCTGTCGAGAAGTCTTTATGAGACTAGAAAAAGAGCTTTATTTGTTGCAAATGAACCATGGGAAACATTTACCTCATTGCCCCCCACTCCCCTCACTGGCTGAGTACGTGACTTAGGTTAGCAATGCGTTTAATGTGTTGATGTGGGTATAGGGCCATACCTAAATCTTCTTTGGAAAGGCAAACCTCTCCAGGTTACAGGGAACCAACTTCTACACTCTCAAACACAGCTTTAACGTTCTTTTATTCCTGAGGGTTTGAAAGTACCATGTATTTGTTTCAGTACTGGAATGTGATGTTAGCGGCTGTCTGAGATATTATTCTCCTCCTTTTAGAAAGCCTTCTCCATATTGCCTGCACGAGGAGAACTCTGATCTCAGCACAACATCCAAAACAAGCAAAACCATATCTCAGCTAATCCTTTTAACAGCTTGAATCATTATCCCTTTAACCTCGTGACTTCCCTGGTTTTTATTCTCTAGCTTGATTAATCGAATATCATCATTTTCATCCTCCAGTTTCAACAAACGATTATTCACAATGCCAGCGTGCAAAGTTTCAGATGACTTTTCAGAACAAGCTGCTGTGATAGTTCATATGTAATAAGCTTTAATGGATCTATAATGCGATCTCCTATTCACTTGTCTGCTACTTGTAGAGTTCACAGAGTTCAGTGCTGAAGCAAAAGTGCATGTTTGCTTTCCAAAATCAAGACGTCCATATTATGGACGAGCCAGTGCATCAGTGCATTAATCACATTCTGCATGTCAGCAAAAAACATGATGCGTATAGATGAAGACAGGTTTTTTTTAAAGATGTTTTGAAGCAATATCACACAAGCAAGTGTTCAATTTTTTTTTTTTTTTTTTCAAATATCAGCTTGGTTGTGATTTGGCTGTAAACACAAGGCTGACTCGTTTATTTGATCTTTAGATGTAGATGTTTTCTCAAAATTCCCTTGAAATAAAGGAACAGAACAGAATATATAAATATCTTTTGTAACTTTGTAAAAGCCTTTTTTGTCACTTTTGAATGCATCCTTGCTGAATAAAAGTATTAATATATATTTTTTTTTTAAATAAAGAAAACAAAACAAACCTTTGAATAGTATTGTCTTAGGGTTTCCAGCAGCACAGCTACTTTCGATATTAATAATAATCAGAAGTGTTTCTTGAGCAGCAAATCAGCATATTAGAATGATTTCTGAACTATCACGTGACAATGAAGACTGGAGTAATGATGCTGAAAATTCAGCTTTGCATCACAGGAATAAATTACATTTTAGAATATGTTACAATAGAAAACAGTTATTTTTAAATTGTAATAATATTTCACAACATTACTGTTTGTTTTTACTGTATTTATTTTTTAGCCTTAATGAGCATAAGAGACTTATTAACATTAAAGAGCATACTTTTTCCAAAGTTTTGAAAGATAGTGTATATTTAATGTTATTTAGTTTATATTCTTATAACTTCTCATATCTCCACTCAACTGTGCAGCATTGGTCATGGTAGAAAAAAGTAGATTTCTACTCTTATTAAAGTCTTCTGTCAACATAATGCTCCCATTATCTGTTGGGGTAGAGACACCATGGCCAATTTAACATAGTTTAATATACACTTATGATATAATATGCATATGAATCACTGGTATTGGTATAAACTGCAGAGAGAAAGACTTCTACCAGTGGTTTATATACATATATAGTTAGCGTGACCCTGAAAATAAAGGTCCCAAAAGAATGGTTTGGTAGCAGTGCCATTGGAAATACGTTTAAGGTACCTTAAAGAACCAATCAGTGAATGGTTCATTAAAAAAAACAAAAAACAAAAAAACATTTGTTTCAGCATGATCAACGTTTTATTAATCTAAAGTACCATTTTCCACTATAAAGGTTAAAGGTTCTTTATGGAACAAAAGATGCCAGTAAAGAACCTTTATTTTTATAACAACATTATAAACATTTATAAACATTAATTTTATTATTATTTTTAAAAATAGAAAAACAAGTCAATCTCAGCAGAACATCAGGGTTGAAGTAGCTTGTTTTAAATGCCCCCCCAAAAAGGTTAACTCCATAAACTAAACTGATGGTGCAGCTTCTGGTGATAAACCACTCTAAGCTTACACTCCGGTGGCCTCAGTAAAGGAACATCTCCTAACATGAGAATAACACTGAGGTCATCTCATAGCAGGCAGATAGGGATGTCTAGATCTTACTGATTTACTCTATATTGCGGTTAAAAGAGCTCTTTTCCATATTGAGTTAATATCCTGTTGCAGAGAATTACCTCATTTCTTATTCTCTCTGCACTTTTTTGGTTATTCTTTCTTTTTGTCCAGCACACTTTTTTTTATTATTTCACTGACAATGATAGAGCAATAATTTGAAGGCATGCTTGAGCTGATGTACAACATATGGCTCAATGCACATGTTCAGAGAGCCAACATCAGAGTGTTATTATGAAACCCATGTCCATCTGGGCATATTCATTGTTCATATATTAATGATCATTACACTTTTGTTATATGTGTCTTTCATAAAACTGAAAAGAATAGTTCATTCAAAAATTTAAATTCATATAATTATAGGTCCCACTTTATATTAGGTGGCCTTAACTACTATGTACTTACATAAAAAAGTAAGTACAATGTACTTATTGTGTTCATATTGTATTGTAAAACACTTTTGCTGCTATTGAGGTGGGATGGGGGTAAGGTTAGGGAGAGGGTTGGAGGTATGGGTAAGTTTAAGGGTGGGTTAAGGTGTAAAGTATGGGTCAACAGTGTAATTATAAATGTAATTACAGAAATTAAATACAGATGTAATTACATGTCGTTTTTTAAAAAATATAAATACAATGTAAAAACATGTATGTACACAATAAGTACATTGTACTAAATTATTAGTTAAATTGTAAGTACATAGTAGTTAAGGCCACTTAATATAAAGTGGGTCCTAATTATAATTCAGTATAGTTATTCATTACCCTCATGTCTGTTTTGTTTTATGGATGTAAAAACACTCTAAAATTATAATGTTTACAACTAAAATATTCTGCTCCATTGAGCTGAACCTAAAAATCAAATCAGTCTGATTTGTCAATGAATCATTTTTTGAACTTAAAAGATTCACAAATCATTTAACGGCTGTATATTTATTTATAAAACAAATGCATTACAGGTGTTTTGGGTCCTATGTGAATCTTGAACGCTCCATTTATTGTAATTACATGGAAAAGATGCAACCAACACCTTCATCAAAAGTTCTCCTTTTGCATTCAGTGGAAGAAGAGAAGTGGAATTTGGAGTGAGATGTGGGTGAGTAAACAATTACGTTTTTAGAGGCTTTAATGTGTCTTAAATCATTTAAATGGAGCAGGGAAAACAGCAAGCGGTTTAACTCCCACTGTTCTGCTGCTATACTTGATTTAAGATCTCAAACCGAAACCTGTTACACCGCTCTGTTATTTATCAAACAAGAGCCAATCTTAGCTCCCCTTTCTTGTGAAGATCAACAGTAGCCAGAGAGCGATACCAGTAGCTGATGCTGGTGATAAACCTGTGATATGTGGAAACATGGTGCCCCACTGATGGAAGCAGATAAGCCATTATACCAGCCTCGGCTTGTCAGCTGTATTGTGCTCTTCCTCATAAACCTATTCAGTGATTTAAACACCTGTTTGCAAAGTCAGGCTCCAGGAAAATACACACACAGGTGTCAGACAGCCGTACAGTAACGGCCCAGTTCACAAATGGTTTTTAAATCAGTGGACCCACGATCAGATGGAAATGACATCTTAATTTGTAGGATGTCATAAGGCATTGACGTGCATTTATAACACAGCAAATGGAAATTTCCAGGCTTGCTCATATTGAAAGAATATCCTGATTTAAAGCTGTTCCATTTTCAAGTATACAACTGTTCATTTTCAAAGTAGAACATTGTAATCCTATGGAGTAATGCAGACAGAATGCTCTACAGCTGTGCTTCTCAACCTTTTTTGGGTCAGCGCCCCCTTCTCATTATCCAGGTCCCTCGTGCCCTGGATAATACCATTCAAATATTTGGGTTCATTTTTTTAAAGAAATTATCATTAAATTGATAAAAAAAAAATACTTTTACAGCAAATAATTTGATAATAAGTGTGATAAAAATATTTTATAGAGTTTTAGGCATGTTGGTTATTTTCATTGCTACAGCTTTGATAAAGATGAGTCATGATATTTTTTTTATTAGCTTTCAGTCTAAAATAATATTTATCCCTTAATTTTCAAAAATACCCTATGTTTTATAATATATTTAATTTCCTTTTTACTGGCCCAGTGAACATGGTAATTTTGGTAAGTAAATATTAAATGAACACATGTAAATTGAAGAAATGTAAACCCTTCTTTTACTTTATTTTAAGAGAATATATAAAGTTTGCTTACAAATACTTCAAACATTGTGCATGTGCAATAAGTGTCTAATAATAATAAAATTAAATGCCAGGAAAGACATTATTAATATACAATGACAATAACATATTTGTCAAATTGATAATTTATTAATAAATAATAAAAATAAGAGCGTGAAATGAGATAAAAATAAGTTTTATATTTTACTAGTTTAAATTCACATCTATTTCCATTACATATTTATATTTCAAAGAACGAATGACCTCCACATATTTCCACACATATTTTATTGAGCAGCTATAAACAGCTATAACAATATTAAGAAATAATCTTTGAGCAGCACCCAGCTTGATTTCTGATGGATCATGTGACATTGAAAGCTGGAGCAATGGAGATTTAGTACATTTATACATTTATTCAAATAGAAAGGAGTTATTTTAAGTTTAATTTAATTTAGTTTTCAGCGTAATCGTATTGATAAAGCTTACTGTACAAGAGATTTGTTTCAAAATCATTAAAAAACTCTATCTGACCCTTACTGACTTTTGTAATGGTGGTGTATATTGTAGGTCTATTTATTTAGTATTTTTTATAATATATTATAAATAATATGTGTACATCTAAAACCCATAAATATTTAGCCCATAAATAACAGCACACACTAGAACATGTATAATTGTAAAAATATGTAGTTGAATGCCACATGACATTCATCTTTTGCTACTTTGTCTTTATACGTAAAACTTTACTGTGCACTATGGTTTGTTGGTTTTTATGTGTTTTTAATTTGTATTGTTTTTATTTGTATGTTCCTTTTTTCTGCAATACAAAAAGACGTTTGATTGGACTGCAGTTGAAATATCATTATCATCTCTCTTAAGAAATGTAGCATTTAAACCAACCGCATCAGCCAAACAAACAGACGACAAAAGGGCATTCATATTAATTATCACAAACAAGAAGAGAAAAGCATATAGTGCTTTATTTGTGTCTGAATGCTATGTTTTCGCAGTAAGTTCGGCTGCTGCACTACAGAAAGCTGAGTGAACACTGAAGTAAAGAGTCATTGCAATGGAAATGATACACCGTCTAGTCCAGAAGCATTGGGGTAAACTGGCAACTACACCGGACGTGGATGGTGCGACATGTTGTGTCAAAACACATCCACCTGTAGATCCCATTATAATCAGCATTTCTGTCACTGAACACACCAAATCGAACTGATGCAGCATTATATTTCTGATGTAGTCCACGCACTTGTGCTAGTTTGGTTTGATGCATCCAGTGTAGAGACGGCTTTAGGATGTTGCAGACCATTTTCTTTCGCAAGTTTCAGCTCATACGTCTTTGGTGTAAACCCGCTTTAACCAAATGATCTCAACGCACCCCTTTCAAAAATATTGCTTCCAGTACCCCCCGAAGCTCTCCGAATGTCCCGTTGAGAAATATTACTCTACAATTTAGATAATGTTCTATTCTCCATCTACATTAACTCATTAGATTTTTCCCCTACAAAACTTTACTTCTGAAGTATCCGTCTAACATGAAGTTTGCAGGGATAGGTGAACGCAATTTATTTATTTTGGCCGAGCATGAGCACAAGTGGAGAACAACTGGACGTGCTCCATTCAAAACAGACTTTGACTTTAGTATGCAAATGTGTTGAAGGAGTAATTTCTTCACTTCTGGCTGTGTTTACTGACCTCTGATACTTGCAAATGATATGCAAAGATCAAGCACAAACAAACACTATAATGAAAAAACAACAACAAACACATTCCAAATTAAACAGCAAGGTTATTTGCTAATACGACAAAAAAGCTAATTTGCTATGATAATTTAATATGACAGTCTGGAAAACTTTGAGTGCCTTTTTTGAAAGGTTTCATCAAAGAATACGACAGTGTTTGCTGCACGTAGCACAAGCCGTGAAGTTTGATTAACAAGGAAATGATTCTTAGGGAATTGTATTTTTTTTTTTTTTTTTTAAATGGGCTGCGTCCAAAAGTCTAGTAGGCAGCTGACTAGACTTTCGGACGCAGCCCATTGAATCACACAATCAGGCAATGACTTTGCGTGCAGTATTTTTTCGGACAGGCTTCGGAGGCAGCATAATAGTTTAATGATGTACAATAAAATAATCAAAATAAAACAATTTTTGGTGACTATAATACTGATTTCTCACTAGAACTAACATCAAAAGTGCAAAAAGTTAGTCAGAAATATACATTTACATACAAACTGATCACCAAATGAAAATATTCAGACACTTTTATCTTGAAGTGAAGTGAGATACAGCCAAGTATGGTGACCCATACTCAGAATTCGTGCTCTACATTTAATCCATCCAAAGTGCACACACACAGAGCAGTGAACACGGAGCAGTATTCATCATTTATGCTGCGGCACCTGGGGAGCAGTTGTGGGTTCGGTGCCTTGCTCAAGGGCACCTCAGTCGTGGTATTGCTGGCCCGAGATTCGAACCCACAACCCTAGGGTTAGGAGTCAAACTCTCTAACCACTAGGCCACGACATCCCCCCTTTAGGGTTGTGGGATATCAAGGAAGCAAAAGATACATATGCTGTTTTGGTGAATAATTATAATTTATAAAAACTATACGGATAGTAAATATCATTATACCAAATATTAAATATCAAATTAAAAAGTGATCATGTAATATGTCAGCTAAATTACTAAATAATTAATTAATTTAAAAAGCCTTTTAACTTGGCTTCCAGTGGCTCCCTCATCTTTATTTATTAATTTATTTTATATTTTAATTAATTAATTAATTAATTTTGTTTTGCTCTGTAAACTTTTGTCAGTTGAACTTTTTTTTCATAAAGTCTTTGAAATCCTGACACGAAACAAAAACATTAATCTCTAATCTAGTTTCGTGTCAAGGGTTTGCTGACTATCTTGCCTTTCGCTTTGAGCGTTGACTGCGCTTGCTCAGTTTAAGTCATAAACAGCTTCTTCTCAAAGGTGGAAGTGTTGCGTTTCAGTGATAAAGTTTATCAGCTCCTGGGGGTGTCAGCAACAGAGGGGCCTTAAAACTTGCCAAAAAACACTACAGAAACCACCTCATTCTTACCCATACAACTTCCTTAGTTGTAGCAACAAATTTATAGACAATCATATATATTTAGCTTCTACAGCAATTACATCATGCTGCCAAAATCCATAATATTAAAAAAATGCATGTTTGTTTGCAAAAAAACAATTGCAACAAGTGCTCTTTCTCATGGAGAGGTTATCAATACACATTCACAGCATTTCAACCCTTTCTCATTGCGCTGTGAAACACAAAGCAATCATTGTGGCTTAATTTATGTGTTTCTGCCGGCAACACAAAATGTACCCATCAGCAGCACAGAGTGGGAAAATGTTGACTTCCTGTTAAACAAAACACACTGCCATTATCTCCCATCTGTCATTATTTGAATTACTGCATGTCTACAAGGACAACTTTCATAACGCACTGCACCAAAAAATACTCAAAATGCTCATTTTGTCTTATTACATTGTACTAGACATAATGTTCAAGCTGCCCTGTGTTTAATGGAGCTCACTTGAGACCTGGTCATGGTGTACGAAAACCAAAGTACACAGTTTACGTAAAAGGGCTTCAGACTTCACTGGGCTGATCAAATTTTACTCCATGTACTCATAGGTTGGTGAGCTATATGCTGAATAATGTGATTTGTTTGTTGAAATGGGCGACCTGACACCAGTGAACTCACTGCTTCAAGCATTTAGAGATTGAAGTCGCTCGGAATGACTTGATTCTAAGTTGTTCCTTTCTCTCTGCTTCTTTCTTTTTGGTTTTCACCGCAACATTTTTCTCCTTTCATGAAGTCTGCCGTGGGTTCAGCAGCTTGAACATCATGTCCTCAAGAAAAAAAAAAGTACTTTATATTTGTGATATAAAATACAAAACAACTGTTTTGTGTTGTGTGTTTACAGTGAGATCAATTAAGATTCTAATATAATAATTTGAAATTATATACTTATAAATAGTTAGCAATAATTCTCATAAAAAAAAAAAAAATTGGTTTAATGAAAATCTGTAATTTACTACAAAAGTGCAAAATTGTACCTAGTTTTAGTAATTGGAATAGAGAAAGATGACATTGTGCTCTTTTTTTTATTATTATTATTTCCTAAAAACTCAAGATTCAAAAAAAGTAAAAAGTCTCTCTTTTAATGACTGGCATACATGAATGTGTTAACATGTGAAATGTGTATGCGTGTACATTGTTTCCACCTCATTGTGGCTAGGAAATGTCTCCAGGGCTTGCCCACCCAGACCCCATAACAGCTGCTGTAAACCCTGTACTCTGATAGTCAAGTCTGTCTCCCCCTTCTAGGAAAAACCTTTCCTGAAATGCCTCTATAAACAGAACAAAAACAATATCTAATTTAAGTAATAGTGAATTGAAAATCCTTATATTGATTTATGTTTATTATTATTATCAGTGATATTTATTATAGAGCACTGACACTAAAAATATGTTTTTTTGTTGTTGTTAATATTAGGAAATATAAAGTGTAGTTTATGTATTTACAGTAGTTTAAGCAGAGTTCATACTACTGAAAAAACACAAAAACACAACTACTTTACATTTGGCCTCGTGCAGTGCAGTGAGTCATTAAAATAACTATCGTGTTATCTGGATAAAAGCCAACTATTTACATTGTAAATCTGACAGACTAGTGCAAATGCATTAGGAAACAAAACAATACTGGAGTGTTTGTAGGTCCCTGCGGACACTGTTGGATTAATTATCCTTTTGGTCTGGGATCGGGGTTAAATCAAGATTTGGTTGAAATTTACGAGGTGTCCCTTTTCTTTCTTTCTGCATTCTTGCTCCTTTTTTATTGAGATGAAAATCTAAATATAGTTAAATATTGTATGTAGACTATCTGGTGTCGGGACTCATTTAAAGACAAATATCTGTATATTTCATGATGATATACATTATATCTAATTTAGTAGTTTTAATTTTTTTCTATTTTTAAGAATTTTTACAGTTAAAGAGACTTTTTAATAAAAATAAAACAATAATAAAACAATTTAAAGTCAAATGAAAATAAACAAAAGGGCAATTCTGCTTCTTTTAAAATGGTCAGTTCTCTTGAGCATTTAAGAGAAAAGAGCACATTTAGAGCACATGGTTTCCCTTTCATAACAGCGCTTATTCCATTCCTCATACCTTTCTTCTGACACACATTCTTTTAAAGATAATGCCAACATATTCAAAACAAAGCAAAAATTCATGCTTGTGCCAGTTTCCCTTCAGAACATTAAGTGTTGTAGCTCTCCCGAGGAAACTTTATCTGAATTAGGTTTCACTGGCAGGCTTGTTTCTGCGTATTCCAGCTATAAACACAAGCAATTGTATTTTGTTTTCCCTGCACAAACTTCACCTGGCTGTTTTAGATTCCACCACGAGCACTACCTCAACAAGTCATGATTTTTTGTGTGAAATGTAGTACACGTCCAATTGCTCTGTAATCCGAGATGAATACAACACTGCCCGGCTCAACCTCAATACACTTCTCACAGGTCTTCATCTCCCCTGAGAAAAGTCCCCAAAAGCACATTCACAACTATAAGTCATATGATTACAGCAGGTTTGAAGTTAACCTGATGTGATATAGAGTAAAATGACCTTATTGACATAGCACTGATTCATTTTTTGTCAATACAGACCAAAAACTTGCATGCATAATCAAGAAGTACAAAAAAATGATCAGACACATTGTGAGTACTAAAATAAATCTTATCAAGGTAAAGTGTAAAAAGCACTTAAGTAAGAAGAGACGGAAACTCACAACTCTGCCTCGGCTTCGGAGAATTCACTGAAGAAGGTGCTGCCACTGGAGTGTGGCAGTCCCGGCAATGCCTCCTCGCTCCTGAAGCTGCTCTGGCTGCTCCCTTCTTCAGGCAGTGTGGGGGTCTTCTGGAATGTTCCAGGCATTCCTGGCTCCATAGACCCCAGGAAGCAGGGGCATCGAGTCCGAAGCCCTTTGAAAAGGAAGTTCATTTTTAGAAAGGGCAACCAGGGACAGCCAAGAAGGTTCTTGAAGGCAATACGAAACTCTGGGCTTCGACAGTAGATGATGGGGTTGAGGCCGGAGTTGATGTAGCCTAACCAGTTTAATAAACGAAAAATGTCCCTGTTCGGCACATCTCGATAGAAGACATTGATGATGTTTGCCACAAAAAAAGGCAGCCAGCAGAGTGTGAAGACACCCATGATGATGCCCAATGTCTTGAGGGCCTTGTGCTCCTTGACGACCGATGGACGCCTTCGGGAATTTTTCCGCCTTGCCGTCGTTCCTCCGAAGTTATTGCACGTCGAAGGCAAGTTGTTGTTGCCATGGTGCATCGGCTGTACCTGATTCCCTATGCACTCGTTTTGGAACCTCAAATGGTTTTTGACGATTAGCTGTACCTGTCGTGTGGCAATGAGAAAAACGCGTGCATAGACAAAAATCATGATGAGTAGAGGGATGTAGAATGAAACCACTGATGAAATTATAACAAATGGCACATTTGCTATAAAGTCACAACAATTGGGGTCCTTGTTACATTCTATCAAGTTTGTATCATTGGCAAAATCCACACGCCAGTACTGATTCATAATGGGGACGAAGGAGATCAGAGATGAGACCAGCCACACGACACAAACAATAATTCGAGCCCTACACTTATTCAGGAGCACTTTATGTCGCAGAGGCCGCGTGATTGCAATGTACCTATCCAATGCGATGATGCAAAGTGTCTCTATACTGGCAGTGACGCATAACACATCAACTGATGTCCATAACTCACACAAAGTCTTGGTGAGTTGCCATTTCCCCGTTATGACAATTGTGGCAGCCAGTGGCACCACCAGAACCCCCATTATGAGGTCAGCGCATGCCAATGACATGATGAAGATATTCGTCGTGGTCTGCAGCTGGGAGGTGTATGCGATAGCGATGATGACCAGAAGGTTACCCACAATGATAATGGTGATGATGATCACCATGAGGACCAGCAACAAAGACTGCAACTCATGTTCTTCACCCCCTGTCAGAGTTGCATTGGTTGGTAGACTGCTGTTCACATAAGTTGGTAGAGTGATGTTCATCAGAATTTCCATGTTTCAGTATTCAGAGATCAAGGCATGCAATTTTTTAAACTGAATATCAGAAACAAGCAGCAGCAAAGAGGCATAGCTAGGTGCTGGAATTGTCTAATCTTGCGATACCATGACGATGTTGTATTCAATCTTCCATTTTATACCACTGTCTTTCCAAATCTCGAACAACAGCATCAGTTCTGTTTCACCTCTCCTTCAGGCAACCTGAAAGTCATGCACATCCCGAAACTTGTACGTCCTGTAGAATTTTAAACACGTTCCACACATCTGAACTGAAGATTTAGGAGGCAAATAAGTACCTTCTATTCGGAGTTAAAACTGGTCCATGAGAGATGGGGGGAAAAACAATTGAACTTTTTGAAAAGCTCTTGAAGCCACCAGAGTAAAGGCAGATAAGCAGCCGTCCTGTTGAAGTATTCCACTGAAGTGGAGTTTGAGCTGAAGTGGAGGAGGTTCAGTCAGTATGTTGACACCGCATGTGTGGAGCGGACGAGTGGAGGTGCCTCTGCTGCCAAAAGAGTGACGCTGCCGACAGTCAACAGTGGTAAAACACTCTCCCACTCTGATAATGCTTGCTCTCTCTCTCGCTCTCTCTCTCTCTCTGTTGGAGTTGAGCTTTCAGCATGCTGTAGTTGCAGTCACATTTCACCCGAGGGGTGGAGTTGTAAAGAGTGTCTCACACAGACACACCCCCTCTCTGGTTCTCTATCCAACAAGTACACAATCAGCAAACATAAACCACTTTTTATCTTTTCTGTCATGCATCACAAATAGACATACATGCAATAATACACACACAAACACACACACACATACAAAAAAATAAATAAAGGGAAGTTACTCAAGGAAACAACATCAAAACCATACACATACATAAGTTATTAAAAAAATAACTTGAAATTATTTCCAATTAAAAATTGCTAGTACATTTCACAAAAAAACAAAGAAATGGCAAATAACACATTAAATTAAACATTACATTTTGAAAAAAGTCTTGTTAATATTTAACTCCGTTATCATGGCCACCCCGCTTACAACCATTGCTTCTCCAATTCCATTTTTTAGAAATAGATCAGCTTTTAGACCACGTCAAATGGCAGACTTTTCAGAAGTGCTCTCCAGCCTCACCACATCGCCAGGCACAAACCAAATGAACTGCATTAAAACTATGCATGTAAGAATCTAATATATACGAGTCACATTAACATGTCTCTGAAGTGCAGTTGTTTTCCAAACTTTCCTGGAGTAGCACACAGTCTCCCTCATCTAACACACCTGATTCAACTTGTCAGCTCATTAGTAGAAACTTTAAGACCTGAAGTGGGTCAGAAAAGGTTGTGAGAAAGTACAATGTGTGTCAGATACATGTCATATTCAGCAGCGACTGCTCTTAAATTAGCCAAAATAACCAAATAACCAGCTTCTGTGATGTCTGTTTATCAAAGAACAAAAGAAAAAAAAAATCAAAAACTTTTGTAGCTTTAAGGATTCATATATATATATATATATATATATATATATATATATATATATATATATATATATATATATATACAAAATCCATCCACCTCACAGTTGTGGCATGTCAAGATGCTGACAGCATGATTATTGCACAGGTGTGCATTAGGCTGGCCATAAAATGCCACTCTAAAATGTGTAGTTTTACAGAATTGGGTGGTCCAGGATCCTTCTCATAAGAGTTGTTCAGATTGTGGCCTGTGGTATGTTGGTCCACTCCTTCAATGTCAATGCGAAGTTGCTGGATATTGGCAGGAACTTAAACATGCTGTCGTATACGCAGATCCAGAGCATCCCAAACATGCTCAATGGGTGACATTATTGGTGATTATGCTGGCCATGCAATAACTGGGATGTTTACAGCTTCCAGGAATTGCGTACAGATCCTTGCAACATGGGGCCAGGCATTTTCATACTGCACATGGTTAGACATGGTCGGCAGTTGTGAGGCTGGTTGGATGTACTGTCAAATTCTCTGAAACGCCTCTTGAAAACGACTTATGGTACAGAAATGAACATTCAATTCATGGGAAACCGCTCTGGTGGACATTCCAGCAGTCTGCTTACCAATTACATGCTCACTCAAAACTTGCGAAATTTGTGGTATTATGCTGTGTGATAAAACTGTACATTATATAGGGGCTTTTTATTGTGGCCAGCCTAAGGCAATAATCATGCTGTCTAATAAGCATCTTGATATGCCACACCTATGAGGTGGATGTATTATCTCAGCAATGGAGAAGTGCTCACAAACTAAGATTTAGACAGATTTGTGAACAAAAGTCCTTAGATCTTTTAGTTCAGCTCATGAAAAATGGGGGCAAAAACTAAAATGTTGCATTTATAATTTTGTTCGGAGTATATGTAATTAACAATTTATTGTTTGACAACTTCATTAGATTTCTGTATATTTAATTTTCTACTTACTGATGGGCACCTGTAGCTACGTAAATATGACATTTAGTCTAATGGGTTTATGTGAAGATTGTTTTAAGCTCACTTAAATGAGTTGTTATTTTTTTATCCAATAAATGTTAAAATTCATAGCTCTCAATTTTATTGAAATACTGAAGGGCTAATTAAATGTTAAATTATAGGAAAATCTTAAAAAAAATTGTGATACTCGCCTTCAGTCATAAAAAAAGTCTTTAATCTATTGACAGCACTAAAGTTTCACTTTCTGAAGATGAAAAGTATGAAAAGAATGCAATGTCTTGCAAAAGGCATCAAAATAAACAATTATTTTGCGAAAAGCATGTAGAGATTATTGAACTGTCAAAAGATTTGTGACTTAGAGCACAGAAGATCTTGGTCAGATAAAGATTTATTAAGCAAAGTTTCTGTCAAACAAATGATCTATTGTAATCCCAGCTGTAAAAAAAACCATTGCTGAGCAGCAGACAGGTGTTTGAAGCTACTGGAGTCTCAAGATCCTCTCCATGCAGACTGACAGTTGTTTGTAAAGCTACATTTCAGTCACTCTTACCAAACATCACAAAGCGATACTTGCAAAGTGGCTGTGGAAACACACAAAGACTTGTTTTTAAATCGCTTTATTCACTTACGAATGCTGTAGTACAATGGATACTTCAGATGAATGGATTTCTGATAGTTGATGAATGGCCATCCTATTCCAATTAGACTGAAACATCAGCATGGAGGCGGTGGGTGATGATTTGGGTTGGAGTATTGGGAAGTGAGATGTAAGGTCATTTTAGGGTGTCAAAATGACTTCTGCAAGATATGTGGTGTTCATAACTGACCCAATATCTGCTGTGGTATAAAATTAAGAATAGTGCTCTCAGAAATAGAAGGATTTTAATGCAGGATAACACACTATCCCATGCTACGTAACGTAAATACCATTGTGCTTAACAGTTTGAAACTGTGTTTCTACAGCCACTGTGCAGGTTTCTTTTTGTGAATTTTGGTTAGCAGTGACTGAAATGCTTTTTTACACAGTCTGCATGGAGAAGATCGTCTCGGTTACGTATGGTAACCCATGTCGGTGACCGACGAATATGGTATATCGCTTCAATAGACCAATCTACTTTGAGTGTAAACTAAACGAGCCAATGCACATTGGCATGCAATTATTGCATCCAGCTGCCGCTGATCACTGCGTGAGTATAAGAGGGCAGCAGGTGCAATGCATACCAGTTTTTCGCTGAGGAGCCGAGCCGGGAACCCGGCAGCTCAGCGGTGGTACAGCAACCATGGCGACAGGACGTGGCGTCTCCGTTCCCTCCTTCAGGGAACGAGGGTTACCATACGTAACCGAGACGTTCCCTTTCAGTCGGTCACTCTCGACGCCACGTCAGTGACCGACGAATATGGGATCCCTATCAAAGCGCCATGGGTGCTGCCCCTTCCAGTGCCCTGTGCGAGCCGCCTGTGCCCCTATTAGGTGTAGGCCAGGGCTCAGAACAAGTAGCTCCACTCACCGTTGTCAAAGCACTACCTCACTGGGTGAGATTGGATAACACTGGGAAAACGTACCCGGTCCGCTTGGAGCCGGGACGCTGCGGAAGCCCCATCTTTCCCGAAGGAGGTCTCGGAGGCAAATACACATATAGCATCCGTTTAGGAGTATACGGAGAAATTTGAGGTGATTAAAACCCTCTTGAGAAGGCAGAAGTCTGCCGGGGAAACACGGGCTCTAAGGCTATACCATGGACTATACATATACAAGTAACGCTTAGGTCTCAATATGGAACCCACCCTTCCATGGTTCTCACGGATTCATCATGAAGGTCCGGCGCCGGACATTCCGCCGCATCCAGCTGCTTAGGGTGATGGAGGATCTCAACAGGGTCTACAGAACGGACACTTTGAAGTGGTTTAAGCAAGCCGACACTAACCGGGGCCTCTCAGTGCCACTACCCGTTTGAGGTGAGAACACAGGAGGATACCGGCTCTATATGAAGGCTATAGAACCCAGCAAATGTATAAGGGCTCGCCCAACCCACAGCTCTACAAATATCTGTCAGCGAGGTGCCACGAGCCAGCACCCAGGAGGATGCAACACTTCTAGTTGAGTGAGCTCATAACCTGAACGGGCAGGGCACACCCTGAGCCTGATAAGCCAGGGTTATGGCATCCACAATCCAGTGGGCCATTCTCTGCTTAGGGACGGCACTCCCCTTCTGCCGGCCTCCATAACAGACAAAGAGCTGGTCTGAGGTCCTGAAGCTTTGTGTCCGGTCTACGTAGCACCTTAATGCTCGGACGGGACAAAGCACAGCCAGGGCTGGGTCTGCCTCCTCCAGGGGCAGCGCTTGCAGGCTCACCACTTGGTCTTTGAAGGATGTAGTGGGACCCTTGGGCACTTAGCCGGGCCGGGGCCTCAGGATTACCTGGGAGTCAGTCGGCCCGAACTCTAGGCACGAATCGTCGACCAAAAATGCATGCAGATCCCCTACCCTCTTGATGGAGGCCAGGGCAAGCAGGAGCAGAGTTTTCAATGAAAGAAACTTTAGCTCAACTGAATGCAAAAGCTCGAATGGGCCCTGCTGTAGTGATTTGAGCACTAGAGACAGGTCCCAAGAGGGTATACAGGGGGGCCGTGATGGATTTAAACTCCTGGCCCCTCTAAGGAACCTGATGATGAGGTCATGCTTACCCAAAGACTTCCCATTCATGGGGTCATGGTACGCAGCAATAGCGGCAACCTGGACTTTGAGGGTGGAGGGAGACAGCCTTCGCTCCAACCCTTGCTGCAGAAAGGATAGCATGACCGCAATCGGCATCTTCGAGGGTCTTCTTGGCGAGAACACCACTCAATGAACAGGTTCCACTTCAAGGCATAAGCGTGTCTCGTAGACAGTGCTCTTGCCGAAGTGATGGTGTTCACTACCTCTTGGGATAGGTCACCTAGAACCTCCGCGTCCCGTCCAGGGACCAGACATGGAGTTTCCAAAGATCTAGACACGGGTGCCAAATGGTGCCCCGTCTCTGAGTCAGTAAATCCCTCCTCAGAGGAACCGACCAAGGAGGGGCTGTCGAGAGGAGCACTAGTTCAGGGAACCAGGTCTGAGTAGGCCAATATGGCGCTACTAGCAAGACTTGCTCCTTGTCCTCCTGGACTTTGCACAATGTCTGTGCGAGAAGGCTCACTGGGGGAAACGCATACTTGCATAGGTCCTGCGGCCAACTGAGTGCCAGTGCGTCCGTGCCGAGAGTTCCCTCGGTCAGGGAGTAGAACACCTGGCAGTGAGAGGTCTCTGGAGCAGCAAACAGGTCTGCCTGAGAGGCTCTGAACCGCCTCCAAATCAGCTGGACCGCCAGGGGATGGAGTCGCCATTCTCCCGGGAGCATTGCTCGAGACAGCTCGTCGGCTGTACGACTGAGCAGGCCTGGAATGTGAACGGCACGAAGTGACCTCAGAACCTTCTGCCTCCAGAGGAGGAGGTGGCAGACGAGTTGCGAGATGCGATGAGTGTGCAGACCACCTTGTCGGTTGATGTACGCAATAGTCGCAGTGTTGTCCACTCGGACCAGCACATGCTTGCAATTTATGTGCCACTGCAGCTGTGGGCCCGTCCAAACCCCTGAGACTGCATGCCCGTAGTACGTGGCCTCCTAGCCGGTGGTGGAGGCATCCGTGTAAACCACAATATGCCTGGAGATCTGCTCTAGGGGCACTCCTGCCCAGAGAAATGCAAGATCTGACCATGGAGTGAGGGTTTGGCAACAGGCTGGTGTAACTTGGACCCGGTGAGTGCCGCGCTTCCATGCCCACCTCGGGACTCGGCCATAAAGCCAGTGCTGGAGCGGTCTCAAATGTAATGGGCCAAGCGGTGAAAGTGCTGCCGCGGCCGCCATATGCCCCAGGAGCCTCTGAAAGAGTTTCAGTGTGACCGCTGTCCTGCTCTTGAACGTATTCAAGCAGGCTAGCACCGACCACGCACGTTCCTCTGTGAAGTGTGCAGTCTGTTCGACCGAATCCAACTCCATACCAAGAAAAGAGATCCTCTGCCACGACGAGAGTTTGCTCTTTTCCCAGCTGACCTGAAGACCCAACAGGCTCAGGTGCCAGGGCACCACATCCCTGTGCTCGCACAACTGATCTCGAAACTCTGCTAGTATCAGCCAATCATCTAAGTAGTTGAGAATGCGAACACTCTGCTCTCTGAGAGGAATGAGAGCTGTCTCTGTGACTTTCGTGAAGACACGGGGAGGCCGGGACAGCCTGAACGGCGGGACCTTGTACTGATATGCCAGTCCTTCGAACGCAAGCCACAGAAAAGGTCTGTGGCGCAGAAGGATGGACACATGAAAGTACACGTCCTTCAGGTCGATCGCTGCAAACCAATCTTGGGGACGGACGCACCTGAAAATGCGTTTCTGTGTCAACATTTTGAACGGTAGCCGATGGAGGGCCCGATTCAAAACTCGCAGATCCAAGATCAGTTGTAACCCACCGCCTTTCTTGGGTACAATGAAGTACAGGCTGTAACACTCCGTCCTCATATCCGCTGGAGGGACCGGCTCTATCGTGTCCTCCGCCAGTAAGACTGCGATCTCTTCCCGCAAGACAAGGGCATCGGATGCTTTCACTGTATTGATGCGGACACCGCAGAGCTTGGGGGGATGCCGGGCAATTTGAATCGCATAGCCGAGGCTGGTGGTTCGCAGAAGCCAGCGAGACGGGCTGGGTAGCGCTGACCAGGCGCTTAAGAACCGTAGAAGCGGGACCAGCGGAACCACAGCTGAACCCGCAGTGGGGCAGCGAGGTGGAACACAGGGACCCAACTTGGGCGGCTTGTGAGCAGGCCGGAGTGTGGTGAAAGTTTGGGGTGCAGGGCTCACCTGGTTCCATGGGTTGGCAGAGGGTGCGTGAGTAGGGCCTTTGTTGACGCTCTCAAACCGCCCACTGCTGCCATCTGGCGAAGGAGGAGGTTGAGTGAGGTACGGTGTTTGGCCGTCCGCAACTCTCCGTGCCCTCCTGGGACCCAGAGAGGGACAAAACTGCTCTCCTGTCGAGATTTCCAGATTCTCCGCCTGGCCCTCCTCCAGGGGATGGAGAGGTGCCTTCACCATCCCCCAGAAAGCAGCTACCTTTCTCTGGGTCACCTGTACCGGGGCCTCTTGCTCTTCTGCTCACCGCCCAGTTTGACGGGGGCCAGGACGGGAAAGGCAGCCTGTCTGCGCCCAGCTCCATGGCACCACTTGGAGGCTGCTGCAGATGTGATGCGTGAGCGGGGCAGATGCAGGGGGCTGCCCTTGGCGACGAGCAGGCTTGGGCACTGCGGCCGGCGGGTGGGTGGAGGCAGCAGCTGCCCGCCGGGGCAGGATGTGTCGGATCGCCTCAGTCTGCTTCTGGGCAGCCGAGACTTGCTGGGCCAAGTTCTCGACTGCGTCGCCGAAGAGGCCGGTCTGGGACACAGGGGCATTGAGAAACCGGACCTTGTCGGTGTCCCTCATGTCTGCCAGACCCAGCCAGAGATGTTGAGAGAGTTGGTTCCCTGCGGGGTTTGCCACCACTGTGACCCTCAAACCACTCGCGCTACTGCCGGAGGTGGTTCTCGTCTGTCGGCCGCCAGAACGAGCCCCAGATCGCGGCAACGGGACTCCGCCCCCCTGAAGGTAGCGGAGCCTGGTTTGCAGCTCCGAGATGGTCATATTCCCGCAGTGAGAACATGACTCATCCACGAAAGCCACCTCAGCGTGCTCGGCGCCCAGACACGTGAGGCAGCGATCGTGACCATCACCCGTTGCCAGGTAACGACCGCACCCAGAAACGCACGGGTGAAACGGCATCCTTATAAGGACGATCCGTCGTCTTTACAAAGACGCACCCGTGAAGCTCTTTTAGAGAAATTTGCTCTTTAGGAAATGCTCTTTTAGTGCTGAGGCGCACAGGGGAATTGGGCGCTTGCAACACAACAGGGGTAGTGCAACCTAAAGTGTGCAATCCACTCGACACAGGAACGACCGCCGCTGAAGCGCCGTCTCGCCAACACACGAATCTTCCGAGAGTGTGCTGAACTCGTAGTTCACAGCAGACACAGTTGAGCAGATCGATACTAACGCTCGGCTCCGAAGCGAAAAGCTGGTATGCATTGCACCTGCTGCCCTCTTATACTCACGCAGTGATCAGCGGCAGCTGGATCCAATAATTGCATGCCAATGTGCATTGGCTCGTTTAGTTTACACTCAAAGTAGATATCCCATATTCGTCGGTCACCGACGTGGCGTCGAGAGTGACCAACTGAAAGGGAACTTGAGACTCCACTAGCTTCAAACACCTTGATTTTTATACAGCTATTACAATACAGTTAATTTGTTTGACAGAAACTTTCCTTAAAAAACATTCCTGTGCCCTGTCACTCACAAATCTTTTGACAGTTCAATAATTTCTATTTGTTTCTCACAAAATATTGTTTGTTTTGATGCCTTTTGCAAGACATTGCATTTTTTCATACTTTTCATCTTCAGAAAGATATTTTTTTCCCCATATTTCATGAGAACTATGACTTGTGATATATATATATATATATATATATATATATATATATATATATATATATATATATATATATATATATATATATATATATATATATATAGGTATGTGTGTGTATTGTTCAGGAAAATCTCTTGCAGTGGTCAACACGTATATTTAACAGGTATAAATATTGATGTATTTTTACCTTAATACTATTAATCTGATAACAGGTGCCATTTTTTAGGATTAACATCAAGAATAACAAAACACTTTTCTGTCTCAAGAGATTGATAGATAATTATCCATTGTTTCCAAGTCTAATGTCCCATGATTTGGTTTCATTCTCACCCTAAGAGTAGCTGCAGTAACCTGAAAAGCCTGTTCAGACTATATTTGTTCATATCCATCTTCTTCTGTACAGTCCTGGTGTTACATTTACAAAGGAAGTCAGAAATGTTTTTGTATGTCAAGAATTCAGTCACAAGGCTATCTGAGGCTCTGTCAATCATGCTGTGCTCAGATTAGTTGGAGTCGAACTGATGGCTGATAATGCATGTCTGCTTACTGTGGATTCCTTCTTAGTCGAAGTCTGGCTTTAATTAGAAGTTGTAAATTGCCTTCCATAGCTGCCACCCCCAAAATAAATGTAATGTTATAGTTTGTTTAATATAATTTATTTGTAAATTTCAATTTACTTGTACTACTACTACTAATAATCATGTATTTTATAAATATATATATATTTCTTTAACATAACATCATTTAATTAGCTCAGTTAACTGCTGTGCATTAAAAAAAAAGCACAAAACCAGAGAGAACGGCAGCAAAGACTTTCATGTTTATAACCCAACCTGTTGTGGAGTATCCTTCATGATCACATTCTGCTGTGTTTCGCGATATGAACAGGATACCAGCTCCCTTGGGGCCGTTGTTGAGCACTAAAAATAATAGATGTTATCTGGCCTGCGACTCACGCCAACCCGGCCACAAGCAGGAAGAACAATCAAGACAAATGCCTGGCATGCCATTCAGCTGCAAAAATCTGGGCAGAGTAGTCGTCAAGGTCTTTGTCATCAAGTACTTACTTCCCTCTTCTGTCTGTCTTCCTCCTCTCTGTCTTTCTGCCTGACATTATCTTATTTTGTTCACACCACTCAATACATTAGCGTGTGCTCTCACTTGCAAACCCTTGTGAAAAATATGTACAGAATATACTGTATGTAGAATATACTTAGATGCAAACTGAATGCAATGTTCTTTAGACATTTGACTGCATGTTAACTGCAGATAAATTAAAATGTAGTATAGTTTAAATTTATGTTAAATTAAATTACATTTATGCATTTAGCAGACGCTTTTATCCAAAGCGACTTACAGTGCATTTAGGCTATCAATCTTTACCTGTCATGTGTTCCTGGGGAATCGAACCCCCAACCTTGTGCTTGATAGCTCAGTGCTCTACCACTTAAGCTACAGTAACACATGTTAATGTTAACACTCATGTTAAATGCAATTAGTTTACAAAGTGTTTTTGACTCACTTAAGTAGGACTGATACTTCTTTATATGTGATTTTATTATTACTCTTTTATTATTAATGTGATTTTATTTATGTTTAGTACAATTAATTAGTCTTTAATTTGATTCATTTCATCTTATGTACTTATATATTTGAAGTGAACATTCAATACAAATCAGCACAGTTTATTTTCACAAGGGAAGTATTGACTAACTCTGTTGTCTTAACTAGGTGTGAGGCTATAAAATGACATTTAAAGCTTCATGTTCCATATAAATCTGAGATATTTTTCCTAGCTGGGTGTGACTGCTGGTCAAAGGTGAAATCTAATTGGCTGCGCATAGCTGTGCTTTAAACATTAACTCTTTTCCACTGGCCAGTGTTTTGTTGCACTTATTTAGTGTAGCCCGACAAGTAGCTTATCCCTGGAAAGTGGTTGCTTCCCACATGAAGATAGAATAAGTGAATATTCACATTATATTTGATCCATGACAATAGAACATTGATCCATAACAGCACATGATTTTAAACTACCCTGGAACTGATTGTACAAAATGTATTCATCTGACAAGAATATTTCCTCTCAAACTGTCTTAACCGTCAAAAAAGAGTTACAGTACAGCAAGGCTCACAATTAGTTCTGGTCACACGGTGCTGGATATGGACGAACACAAGATAAAAAATAAAAATAAAACTGCAATAAAACTTTCCCCTTAAAGAGTTGGCAGCATTATTCTCTCTCTCTCTCTGTTTTTTTTTTTTTTTTTTTTAGGTTTTATTGCATTTACTTTTCTGTTGGGACCTTTAAGCAATGAAGCGCACTACAAAATTGTGGAACTGACAATCTAATACATTTAGTTAAATATGTTATTGACACGAAGGTATTTAAAAATATCAAAGTGGTCTAATGTATTTAAAGGTCTAGACTTGACTCAACTCAGATGACCTGAAGTGCACTGTGTCTCAATCGGCTCACTATGAAACTTTGTCGGTGCTCATTACTTTCAGAAAAATTCTTCTGTAAACCCTGATGTGACTTAAGTGTTTTATTAGATTTCAGAATGATCACTGACCCACAAGCCTCATGCCACCCTAAATGAGTTTGGGCAGAGGCTTTAAACCGGTAAACACTGATGTCCTCAGAAGTCTAGTGCTTCATGTTAGCTTAGACTACAATTGAAGCTTTTTGTTAGTGCTCAGATATATCATTCAGACCTGCAATCATGAGATAAAAAATGCAGTCAGTTTGCATTACAGTTTATTATGGTGAAATTAACTGATTGTGCTCAGAAATGTTTTTCTTAATATTTTACCTATTTTGCTTAAACCATTAACATTGACTTACAATTGACACATATGACTAAATAAGATCAAATGTAAGATTTAAAATGACTTTATTCAGCATTTAAAAATCTTACCAACATTGATGCCATTGCATATTTAATCTCAAGGAAATGTATAGAGTTCATAGTAAACTTTAAGATTTGGAAGTAAAACTAAAACACACATGAAAAGCTGACAGAAAAAGTTTGTAGAATTCATTTTATACCTCTTTCCTCACACAATATTCAGAATGTGACACGGGGCTTATGGTTTGGAGTGGCCATTGCTGGCTTGGAGTCCATTAGTAAATGGGCTGATGAATGTGTTGTGCGAGTGGACTGACTCATTAGTGAGAGGCTCATCTGAACTTGTTAAGGGCTTAATTGGATTAAGCAATAAAAGCTCTTCTACAGTCTCTTATTTTGATTGATGACAATGCACAGATGCACCTTTCTCTCTCTCTCTCTCGCGCACACTCGTTTGCTGGCTCCGCTTTTTTATTTTTAGTGAGATTTTAAATTGTAGGCATTGGTTATGCTCTGTTTAAAGGAGACTGTGAAAGTCATAAGGAGCACACAGTTACAAGCATATGGGTAAATGATAAATAAAGCATCTAAAAGGTATAAAAAATGCATGCAATAGTTTAAAACAAGTTTAATTAGTTCATCATCAATTTAAATGCATTGAGAATTTTCATTAAAAATATCAAAAATGCATTCACCAGTTGTTTCCAAAGATAACAACACAAATGTATGAAAAAAAATGTATGATAAATATATGCATACACACACACGCACACACAAAAGTGAAAAGTGGGGACGTCCCATAGGCGTAATGGTTTTTATACTGTACAAACTGCATATTTTATGGCCCTACACAAACCCTACACCTAACCCTAACCCTGATCCTCACAGGAAACTTTGTGCATTTTTACTTTCTCAAAAAAACTCATTCTGGATGGTTTCTAAGCATTTTGGAAAATGGGGACATGGGTTATGTCCTCATAAGTCACTCTCTCCTTGTAATACCTGTGTCATACCCATGTCATTATACAGAGTTGTGTCCTGATATCACAAAAACAAGAGCACACACACACACACAATAACTAATTTTATGATAAAATATAACTTTTCCACTGCATTAAGATCAGTTGGGCTTCTCTGGATAATGCAAAAACATACTTACTGTTATCACATTTTCACTTCATAATAATGGAAAAATGTTTCCGGTTGTGCCACCCTGACATTTGAGAACATACAGATTGTCAGACATTGTCTCAAACAGTGTTGGGGAAAGTTACTTTTAAAAGTAATACATTACAATATTGATTTACATCCTAAAAAAGTAACTACCGGTAATTACATTACCTAGTTACTTTTATTGAAAGTAATACGTAACGTTACTTTTGCGCTATTTTTAAGTCTGTGCTGGGCTTGCTTGTTTGCTTTTAATATAAAAAGTTCTGTTTTTGGCAAATATAAAAGCCCTTTCACACCAAAAGCCTCATGCTGAATGAAATGTCAATTCACGTCTATACAGTAGAACACAGAATTTCATCACTCTTCAGCCATTAATAAATCTTGTGTAATTTTTGCTTACTAGTACGGTTGAATGGACCATCAAAGTTCAGCAGGAAATTGGTTAATACAGTGGGATTAAATACTTAAAGGATATATGTTTTATTTAACATATTTAATTATTGCAGCTTTGAGTCATATTCTGAGCTGCTTTTAATTGTTTTAATTATTTTTGAGGAAAGCTAAATCAGATTTTTTTGTGTGTGTGTGAGTGTGATAAATTAATGCTTGTTCACATTTATTCTAGAATTAAAGTAACATCTTACTCCTGATTTCTCACAACATGGGGACAGGAGAGTTTTCAATCAATATATGGGGTGGGGGGGTGGGAGTAACTGACGTTACTTTTTTGAAAAATTTACTTAGATATTCTCTTGTAAATTAAAAAAAAAGTAATGCGTTACTTTACTAGTTACTGGAAAAAAAGTAATCTGATTACGTAACTCGCGTTACTTGTAATGTATTACACCCAACACTGGTCTCAACAGCTTTAAAACTACTGGTATTTATGATATTTGTTTATAGGAAATGTTTTAAACATAAAATCATGCCACAGTATTTTATTTTACATTTATTATCTCTAAAACACAATTGTAAACAGTTTTCTTAGCTTGTTCATATGTGCACACGGTTGCACTACCTGACGTTTTGGTGGTTTGAGATACCAAAACATAAAATAATATTTATAATAAAAATGTATTCAAATTAAGTGGATTTTATGAATAAAGTGATACATGTCAAGTGGAGTGAACTTGTACAGATTTCCCCTGCTCAGCAGTGAACACTATGTGTAAAATGGAAAGATTCTGTCAGCACTCGTTGCACCCTTTTTTTTTTTCTTTGGAGGATGGTGGATACTCCCTCCCTGAAGGAAACAGTGAAGTGAAAAGCCCTGAGGAGTGGCAGTATTTCTCAAATAGTAGCATTTGTGGGATTTCCTTTGAAACCGCATATACAGTAGAGGGCATTTTGCTATTTCCACCATATGTAGAAACAGCACATATTTGCAATTGTGTTCTCAGCATCTAAGTGTTTTCTTGTTCTGTGTATATATGTTTTAGGGTTGTCAGTGGGAACCGAAGTATAAGTGTCAGAGCTGACAGACTTGGCAGGTGGTCATTAGTTTGTGCGTGAGAATGTGCCATAGCTGGCTGTAGTAATAGACCAGAGGGCTGGGGTGAAGACTGGCACAGCTTGAGGTGTTGACAACCAGTGGCCCTTTGAAAAAAATCACCTCACTGCCTTCATACCAAAAAAAATAAAATAAATAGTAATGAACTTTTAGAAGTGGCATGCTTGGCTTGTCAAATAACGGTCAATAGATACAGCTCCAGACAAAGCATATCTCTGAAATTACATTTTAACTTGGTCAGTCTTTGTCCATTGATCAAATGAGCCTTTGATCAAGATACATTGAGGTATTGACTGACACAACTTGTTTTTGATTGGATAACAGTGACCAAAATAGTCTAGCCATTAGTTGGATTATGTTTGGTCTTCTGAGCCAATGACTGATAAGCACAGTGATCTTTGGAAACCAGAAACTATTTGGTGTAATCACCTGATAATCTTTTGGCAAAGCAGTCAGATTCCTTCAATTTTATTGGTCATGGTAATTGTAACAGTTTTATTGAGCCAATATTTGTTCTCTTACATTGTGTTTATTCATTTGACAATGGAAGTTGGATGCTGTGGTGAACTTCCTGCCTTTAGAGTTTCTCAAACATTGATTGTAATCTATATATTTCCATTGAAGTATTCATCATGAGATTCTACAGTACATGATCAAAAGTATGTGAACACCCATTTAAGCTATCCATTTTGGTGGTTTTAGCTACACGCTTAACCCATTTGTGCCCACATTTTTCTGATTGGTTCATGCATATAGTCATGTTAATAGTGACCTATGTGAACATGTTATGCTTTTTTTTATTTTATTTTATTTTTTTTAATTTAAATTTGAAGTACCTGCTTTGTGACGTGTTCGCTTCACAAGAACTAGGAACGATTTTAGTTCTAGGAACTCCATTTGGGGGAACTAAATAAGCTCATACTTTAGAGTAGAGTAGTCTCAGCCCCAGACGTCACATTCACAGACTGTGGGCTGAACATCTGATGCAAATGCCACACAAAATCGGAAATACTTCAGGAGATTCGAAGTTGTCATCAGATTGGTTGAAATATGCAGTATTTCTGGGAGACGTGCATGTTCCATTCTTTAACATTGCTCCTGGGAAAAAAAAATGCTGTGATGCCGAACCCCCTCATAAAAGAAGAAAGATGTCATGTTTATAACAGTGACAATGAGCGCTATCAGAATCAACTAAACGCTGGATTTTACAAAGTATGTGAAATTTTTAAGTGTTGATCAATATTTACATGTGTATAAAAGCCTAAAAGAAATTCATCCGTCATGTAAAATGATTTTGTCTCTTCAGAAGAGTTGGATTAAAACACTCGCTTTATTTGGATTACCTTTTGATGTGCGAAAGTGTTGGTTGACTGGAATTCCAATGGTGGGACAGAAATCTCTCAGATTTCATTAAAAATATATTCAATTATGTTTTGGAGGTGAATGAAAGTCTTATGTGTTTGAAAAAACATGAGGGTGACTAAAGGACAGCAGAATGTTCAACTCTTTAATGGCAGGGCTTTAAAATGTAAGTATTTATGCCAGCGCTTTAAAAAAAAATATATATTCATCAAGTGAATTTCAGTGTGATGTCCAGGTCCATTCTTGTGATTGTGTAAGGAACCTCAAGAGGTGTGTTTCATCGCGGGACTCCCGCAAAAGCCTATTTTTATTGCAATTCAACACTAAAACACCAGCAAAAAGGACCTTGATTATTAGTCGAGAAGCTCGAGCACATGAGATACTCAGTATCCTCATAGTCCTAATGCTTTGCTCTCTCAGCATTGCCTTAGAAGAGCCTAGCCGGATTGTAAGAAGTTTAAAAGACTGCAACTCTCTTCTTCAAAGGGTGGAAACACTGTTTACAAAGAGCAGACCTCCTTGAATTAACAAGATGCTATCAAGCTCGGCAGTAAGTTATGAGCACAGTCAGAATGCCTTAGTCTGCGTGTTTATCACACACCCGCCACCAATTTGTTTCAGGATGGTTTCATTAATTGCCATGGAAACATCTGCACACGGCAGGATCAAATTATAGACGTCCCTCTTCACGGAATAGCGAGGTGATCCCGTTCCTTGAGAGGGAAAATCAGAGTGAGAAAAGTGGAATTAAGTTTGAAAGGAAAGTTCAAATTTAATTTAGAGAATGAGATTGCTTAACTTGAATGTGCGGCATGCGGCATGTGGTATTGGTCAAGAGAGGACACATTAGAAAAAAAGTACTGTGAAGTAAAAACTGCAAATAAGGCCAGATGAAGGGACAGAGAGAAAAAAAAAAGATGAGAAAAGGACATGATAAATCATATTGCAACTATCAGCCATGTCAGATTGGCCTCTCGGGCATGATTGGCATTTAGCTTCTCTGGGAATTCATTGGGAAAATCAACATACTATGATCATATATGGCAAATGTAATAGAAACTGTTTTAGATAGACAAAGCAAACAGAAAATCTCAAGTTCAAATCAAAAGAAACTCGGCAGCAGGTAATTCTGAAGCGTTTGTTTGCATTAAACCATTTCTAAAATGTCCAAGTGTTTCTCCACTCAAAATCAGTCGGATATACTACCAAGAAAAATAATGTACATTAATCCATGTCAAACATTAAATGTTTTTCTTCAATAGCTAAGATTATTAAAGCCAATGTTTACATATGTCCAAAAGAATGTTGGCTTGAAACGTTGCATGCTGTTTTGATATCTCTTTTTGATATTTCAAGGCTGCATGTCGTGACAGGAAATTCTCCATTAGCATGGGAGGCTAATCAAGAGTGCTGAAGGAAATAGGAAACATTCAGAGCAAAACACTTGCACCCTCTCACTCTACCTCTGCCATTCCAGTAACCTTTATATATATATATATATATATATATATATATATATATATATATATATATATATATATATATATATATATATATATATAATGTAAATTCCATCATGTTCACCTTCTCGTTTAAGAAGCTGTCTTTTATTTTACTTTAGCATGAAAACCATCAATATTCGCATAATTTTTTGCTGATTAGATGTTTCTCATATGCAACAGCATTGGCAGCTTTTATGCGTTGAATGCTCAACAAATGAGAACGCTCACATAATTTAGTCAGTCGCTGTCTAGAGACCTGCAATTAATGGTAAATATAACCACACAGGTTTTTTTTCTAGTTTTTTTTTTTTAAATGAATAATAAAATAAATATAAGGACCACTCGATTTTGTAATAGGCTGTTTTTTTTATTTTCTATTCCGTATAAAAAGGTGCATTTCTATTAAAGGCAGTCAGTGTCTGACTCAGAAAGCACTAGTTTATTAATAAAACAATTAAAATGTCACGTTCATAACCACTTTGCTGGTGCTTTGAGACATTTGCTTTATGCGCCAGCTTGAACGCGGAATGCCTATAATAAAGTACAGTACGGTTAACATATTATTATATTAAGCTAATCAATTTAATATAAGGTGCAACTAGCTGACTAGAAAAATCTTTAATAAAGGGCAGGCTTATTTAAATTACATTTATGCATTTAGCAGACGCTTTTATCCAAAGCGACTTACAGTGCATTCAGGCTATAAATTTTTACCTATCATGTGTTCCCGGGGAATCGAACTTGCGCTTGCTTGCTTGCTAACGCAATGCTCTACCAGTTGAGCTACAGGAACACATTATTTATCACAAGGAAGCTATCCATTTTTTAAATAAAATGCTGTACTGACATTACGAAAAGTAATGATTTGTGCAGACATAAATGAATTTAGGTGTATTCTGTGGCCATTACCATCATATAGCTCAGAAAATCATAACGGCTTGACAATTGAGAATGTTAAAAAAAAATTGGGGGACGGGGGGTAAAAAGGAGTTAATGGATTTTATTATTGTATGCACATGTAGGTACGTGTGCCACAGGATATTATGAGATGGTTTGTTTCTCCCTTCTTTTTGTCATGATAGATCCGACCACTGTAGCTTGGCAAGTAACAAGTCAATGTATCAAAGTTCAGGAGTGCACCTCTCCCCATGTTGCACAATGGGGCTTTGGGAATGATGGCCAAACTAACTATAAGCACTCAAGCTGATCTATCCAGTAATTGCACAAAGACGTGCTAGAGTCAAAATCCACATGATTTGTGGAGCTCAGTTGGTCAATCCGTCTGAGCATTTCAACACAGCAGGGAAAATGCAGTTTCAACACTAGAGTCAAAGGAGTTTGTGATCCACTCCACAAAAAAGAACACAATTTAACTGTATAAACCATTATGTCATGTTACCTACTGTAACATTCCCCTCTAAAAACAAGGAAACACATTGAGAAAAGTGCAAAACCTTTCCATTCTCGATTGTATGCTTACATCTGGATTTAAAAGAAAACCAAACCATTGTTCAGGACATTAATGTCCTTTCTGTTAAGTATTAGTTCACTGAAGACTGTAATGAAAGGGTATTTGAGATAATTTCCCAAATACTATTTATATTTGAGTTGTTATTGTTTGTTTTTAGCAGAGACGTGGTCTTCTAAAGTAAGTGATTTGGAAGTAAGTGATTTGGAACCTGTCATCTTTACTCATGAGTGTTCTGTTCTGCTGCACAATAAATGTGAGCCAATAATTGCTAGTCTGAAAAATCCTCTCTAATATCATTACTTTGACATCAAAGGTAGCAGGAAAAGTCCATTTCACACTTTCAAGAGCCTCCAAAACCCCCTCAAAATATAAATATCTGCCATAATGAAATGTGTGTTGAATAGTCAGTTGCGTTCAGATGGTGTAGATATGACATCTACTAGCCAGGGCTATTCATAAAATTCATATTCATAAAAAATCTTAGTGCAAAGAGTTGCTCTAAGTGTCAAAATGTAAAATGTTTTCCCCTATAATTAAAGAGTATATCCTAGTAAAGAAAAAAGTTCTTAAAAGAATCTTAACCCTTAAAATAGCTCTCAATGTCAAAAATTGTTAGAAGTAGGGAGGAGGACTAATAAAAAAGCATTTTTTTTCTAAGTGAAGGCTTATAATAGAACCCATCTAAAAGTGTTCTTGTACTTTTGCGATTGCGACTCCTTATTTTATTTTATTTGCTTGGTGTGTGTGATTATATTCTTTTTAATTCTAAGCTCTATTTCTTAACTCCTGATATGTCACCATTTAGAAAGTCAATAACCTAAAAATAAGAAAATCACCTTAAAATAGGTAGAGAAAAACGGTGGAATCATCCTGTGAAATTGCACCAGTGTTTTTTTGTTGTCTTAGAAGAAAGGATGAGATCATAAAGCACATGTTTAACACACTCTGCAGGTTGGAGCGGTCCAACTATCAGTATGTGGGGGAAATCGCTGTCATTATGCAACAAGTGGAAACACATGCTAGTTTTTGCACTTTGCTTTTTTTCCCATTTTTTCAGAAGCACAGTGGGCTTGTGCTGTTGTGAAAACCTAATGTGAGAGACAACATTTCAAGTGTGATGATACATTCTTAACTGGCTTCACATGGTTCCTCTCTGCATGTTAAAAGCTCTTGAGTAGTGAAAAGTTCTTGCGAAGAAGAAAAGCTTATAGAAATGAGGCCCTTTGCATATGTTCATTCCATAAGTGCTGCTTGGCTATGTGTGTTTTGTGTTTGCCATCAGTTCATATGATTCCCTTTTGTGATATTACCCTGCTGGAGCTTCTTCTAGAATCCTTAAATTTTAATTACATAAATTAGGAATGTCTGTGGACAAAGGTAGGCCATGGAGTCAAAAAGGCTGTGAACCCCTATCTCACTATGAATATTTGAATGAATACCCAAGAGGTTTCAGAAAGCTCAGAGGGAAAGTGTAGCCTCCCTGCACATCCTCTGAATGAATGAATGTGTCATCGGTGGAGAGGAAACAGGAGGGCTGGGAATAATGCTATGGTGTGGCACAGACTTGAGAGAAAGCCGCAGAGAGTAATATAGTGTGTGTAAAAACAAAGGGAAAGAGGTTGAAAATTGAGATGAGATGAAAGAAAGCACAATGGAAAGAAGGGAAAGATTTCAAAATCAGGTGGAGGAAAAACATGCGTATAATTAAGGTAGAACAGGGGAAAAAAGAAAGAGAAAAGATCTCAACACAAAGTTATAGTGTTAAAACTGCAAAAAAAAATATTCATAATGTCTGCAGCTGACTGAATGAACTGAGCTCTGTTTCCTCGTACAAATTCATCATAACAGTGACTGACTCAGTGCTCTCTTACTCAAGGTAAAACGCTGCTATAACAACTCTCTCCTGTGAACATGATGCTTTTAATAACCAACGTATATGATTATAGATGCCATATTATGAGGTATAAAACATAAATTTTTATATAAAAATGAAAATAATGTTTAATTGAGAAAATAAGATACAATCAAAAATAGAACAAAAGAATGATTAAGAAAACTGACAGGACGTTAAGTAAACAAACAAGTTAATAAATAGAAATACTATTTTTTTATTAATTAATACATTTATTCAAAAACACTTTAGTTTAGGGGCCAATTCTCACTATTAACTAGTTGCTTATTAGCATGCATATTACTAGCATATTGGCTGTTTATTAGTACTTATAAAGCACATATTAATGCCTTATACTGCATTACCATATTTTAGAATCCTAAATCCTATCCCATACACTGTAAAAAATTTCCTGTAGAAATTACAGTAACTTACTGGCAGCAGTTTGCCAGTAACTTACTGTAAATTAAACTTACAGTAAAAATACTGTATTCATATTTACAGTACCATTTAACTTGCTGTAAATGTATTTGCAGTAATATATTTTTTTACTGTAAAACACAATTATGTTTTTTTTTCTCCTTTTATATATTTTAATACAATAAAATATTACTTTACACTGTGAAATTTACTGTAATTGGTTCACTTTTATTATGTATTGTAAAACTTTACAAATTATTGTATTTCAACAGGTCTCATGTCTCAGTAGTAAAAACTATAAAAAGAAACAAAAGACTGTTTAACTTCTTTTATTGGTTTAATAGTTACATTGTAATACTTGAAATAACATTTTAATATTCTTGCAGATTGTACTTTCAGTTTTCCAAAAACTTGAATACATTTCATTTATACATAAAAGTTTCATATTAAGAGCATTTTAAAACAACAGACATGAACAGATTCAGTCATAAGAACAATCTTAAAAATTTACTAATTCAGAAAACTCCTGTGTAGAATGTATTTGCTCTTAGTAGCTTAATAGTTTTGCCAGGTGAAATCCAGAAACTCCTTAAAGGGATAGTTCACCCAAAAATCAGAATTAGGTCATTAATAACTCACCCTCATGTCGTTCCAAACCAGTGAGACTTCCGTTTATCTTCAGAACACAGATATTTTAGATTTAGTCCGAGAGCTCTCAGTCCCTCCATTGAAGCTGTGTCTGTGGTATACTGCCCATGTCCAGAAAGGTAAGAAAAACATCATCAAAGTAGTCCATGTGACATCACAGGGTCGGTTAGAATTTTTTGAAGCGTCGAAAATACATTTTGGTCCAAAAATAGCAAAAACTACGACTTTATTCAGCATTGTCTTCTCTTCCGGGTCTGTTGTGAGACAGTTCAAAACAAAGCAGTTTGTGATATCTGGTTCATGAATCATTCGATGTAACCGGATCTTTTTGAACCAGTTCACCAAATCAAACTGAATCGTTTTATACTGTTCGCGTCTCCAATACGCATTAATTCACAAATTACTTAAGCTGTTAACTTTTTTAATGTGGCTGACTCGAGAACGAGTCAGTATTTTGTTCATTATCTGGCTCAGCTCGGTGTTCATCTTCAGTTCTCTCCTCACAGCAGTTCACCGGGATATTGGTTTGTTTGAACTCAGAAGTGTCAGCCACATTAAAAAAAGTTAAAAGTTTAAGTAATTTGTGGATTAATGCGTATTGGAGATGCGAACCGTTTAAAATGATTCAGTTCGATTTGGTGAACTGGTTCAAAAGGATCCAATTACATGGAGTGATTCGTTCGCGAACCGGATATCACAAACTGCTTTGTTTTGAACTCTCTCTCACAACAGACACGGAAGAGAAGACAATGCTGAATAAAGTCGTAGTTTTTGCTATTTTTGGACCAAAACGTATTTTCGATGCTTCAAAAAATTCTAACTGACCCTCTGATGTCACATGGACTACTTTGATGGTGTTTTTCTTACCTTTCTGGACATGGACAGTAGACCGTACACACAGCTTCAATGGAGGGACCGAGGAGATAAATGGAGGTCTCACGGGTTTGGAACGACATGAGGGTGAGTTATTAATGGGTGAATTAATTTTTTGGGTGAACTATCCCTTTAATGAAGGAGGATACATGAGGGTTCAGACCAGAGTTCTTCCTTTGCACCATCTTCCCACTTCTTTTGATGACGTGGAACTTTGAGGAGCACTTGCTGTTGTCAGGGTTATCATTTAACCTTTACATAACAGAAAAAAAAGTTAGATAATTTGATGTGAAAAATGTCTAACAAAACAACCAAATACTCACAACACAACCAAATACAGAAATGCACTGCAAATGGCACAGAACACAACGGAAATATTTCCAGGGGACCCAATATGTGACGAACCCGGATCGAGCATGTTTAGTACTCAATGTCTACTTTTGTTTTCTTGCAAAAAATACAGAGATTACATATTTATGACATACAACTTTATATACAATATAAAAAATGTAAAAAGAACATGAGGGTGAGATATTAATCTATACATTAGTAACATTGTAAAAAAAAATTTAATGTTATGTTTAAATAAGTTTCATAGGTAAGAAATGTAAGGTAATGTAGGGTCCAAAGATGAAACAGCTAATTTTAAAGTTGAGACACACACAGATAAATAAAGCATATTACGAAAACTTTTTTTGTATAAAATGTATTTATTTGCAACAGTTATGTTAACAGCAATAATAAGACATTTATGTCCTAAGTACAGCTATTAAGCTGATAGACACCATGCTGCTTTGTCACGAGAACATCCCAGGTTAAAATAATGAGGAAATTATGTTGGCTAAATCCGAAATCGCCCCCTTAACACTCATTCACTCATTTCTACATTAGTCCACTAATACGGTTCACTTGAAGCTGTGAATGAATTCGGACAGCCGTTGATCGCGCATTGGATGTACACAGTCGGGTTCGTCACTTATTGGGGTCCCCTAAAAACATTTCCATTGTGTTCTGTGCCATTTGCGGCGCATTTTCGCGAACGAGATTATGTTATTCTCCCGATGCTGATGTACAGAACAAATGTTACATTTGAAGTAGACATATTTTTCTCTTGGTTGTTTAGTTTCCTTAACTTTATGTGTTTGCGGTAACGTTAAATGTGAGACTGAGGGGCGGAGAGGCTTTGGAAAGTGTATGAGCATTCAGGAACTGCACACGAAAACCTTAAGTTCGCCGTGTTTTTATGCCCTTTGGCATGATTAATAAAGGCGTATAATGTCTCCACAGAGACGCCAGTGTTTGCACACGACACGAACATTGCGGGTTTTACTCTAGCACTACAACCATGACGTGCATTTATACGGGGTAATCAGTTAACAGCAAGCGATAATAGCGGGAAAAAATCCGACTGACTTTAAGCTAAATCCACGAAAGCTTTGTTGTTCGGCTAACAGTTCACATGAACACTCACCAGCTCCTGGAGTGGTCAAACCCAAGGCAGAGACCCGTTAATGTCCATATTTTGACGGTGAAACGTTCAGAAAAGGGAAAGAAAGGAAAGAAATATGAATGTTTGCACAGTGTCACCACAACTCTCTCTAGCTCTCTTCACAGCATAAATGTGAGGTGACTGCGCGCCATACAGTGGCAGCGTTTTTTTTATTTATATTTTTGTTTTAGTTAAACCAAAGATATAATATATTTAAAGTAAAAGAAGTAATATTTGTACCCACCTTTGCATCTGACTGGTTCTTTTCGCATCTGTGTGTCTTGTTTTCTTCTTTCTCCAAGTGGGATATAAAACTTGATCTGTGATTGGTCAGGTTTCGCGCTCATTTTTTCTTTACTGTATTTAAATTTACAGTAAATTAAAGATACTGTAATTTAGTGTAGCCAAGAGGGTATTCCCCAAAATGTTACTTTAAAATACAGTAATATGCTGTATAACTGTCCTACAGTAAAATACAGTTCATTTTACAGTTAAATACTGTTAAATTTACAGACATTTCTAACAGTGTATCTAAACTTAACAACTACCTTACTAAATATGTTTATAAGCAGCAATTTAGGAGTTTACTGAGGTAAGTAATTGTAGTTGAGTTGTAGTTAGTAGTTAGTTAATAGTGAGAATTGGTCACCGAACTAAAGTGTGACCAAATTAATTTAGACAATGGCAAATTGGCCCAACTATAGGATGTACAGTTATAGATGTGCATTTGTAATCATTTTACAACAGCTTTGAACATGCCAATTTATATTTTATATTTATATTTTGAGAATTTAGTGCACTTAGGTACTAAACCATTAAGAGCTTTTCAAACTAATAGATTTAATTGCAAAAAATAATAAATAAAAAAAATGCAAGTATTTGACAGGTAATAGCACTCATCATTCTGGGATTTTTAGTGTGTGGAAGTAATTTAGAGGATAACTGTTACGGTACATGGACTGGAGTTGCACGTCGATGAGAGTCGTTTGAGTACGGGCTTTAACGACTATCATGACGTAAATGTGGTCTCTCTGCAAACAGCGTCCAAGATGGTGGCAAGCCTGCTCAAATTCAGCACAAACCGTGACTGAATAAAGGCAAAATGATCACACTGTGTAAATGTTGGACCGTGTTTAATGCAGTGAAAATCAGAGATTGAGAGAACGACACCGACCAAGTGTTGAATCATCCTGAGGATTTGCTTCATACAAGACGCTTTTTATTCACTGCTTCTGCCGTGCTTCTCTGCATTTTGATGTCTGAAGAAAACTTTAAGCATACCATATGCAAACTTTTTTTCTTTTTTTTTGTGTGCATGCTCGGGTTGTTCTGGAATATCAAAGATTGGTCTTTGCTTTTTAGTGGTATAGGGAAAAATGTTCGTAATGACATATTGTAATAGTCTGATCCAGGTTTCAGTGCGTTTTGACTATTGTAATTCTTGTTGATGATGATAAATGATGTGTGTGAGAATGTTTTAGATGGTAATGTGAGGAGTCTTGAATATGCTTTCCTTATGTGATATGACCCTGCTGGAGCTGAAGCTGCTCATGTGAGGGTGCAGCTAGCTTTTATTGAATAAAGTAGTTGTGGTCAGTGCATGTCTACTCAAAGAGATCCGGTTTGTTGGCTAGGAAGGGACTGTGAAGTTCCTGCAGTGGCAAGAAGAGAAATATCTGGAATTTTTGAGGGTAAACAAGTAAAATATATTGCAAAAACAAAACCATTTAAAGGAACAGTCTCGAGTAGTGTATAGATGCCATTTATTGTTTGCTCAGCCTCAGATGACCCACAGACTGATGCTTAGACAGACAGAGTCCATCAGTTCAGATCTCATTGACTGGCTGAAAACTTTGGAAGTCAGCAGTTCTCAGTGTCTTATCAGTCGACATTCACCACAACGCTGTAAAGACTCTTGTTAGAAAAATAACATTTTAGCTTATTTAGTGCAAGCAGCTTGTTTGAGCATAGTCTGGTGGTGAGACATGACAGACTATTTAATTTGCCTTATATTTCAGAATTCGTGTATACGTTGCTGGATATATATAGATAAAAAAAAAACGTCTTTTTTGGTGGTGAGAAATAATGAATTACTTAATGATCCTTATATTTCTGAACTAAAATATAATTTGGTTCATATTTACATATATTGAAAAAAAATGTTTTTTTCATTTTTATGAATTGAAAAAAAAAAACAGCATTTAATTGAAACCGAAATCTTTTGTAACATTACAAATGTATTTAACAGCGGTTTGTTTGCTAATGGAGAAACGGCAACATGTTGAATTGTCTGTATGGAAAGTACTTAATGTAATTACTTTTCCAATGATTAAAGTTTTATTTTCCATACTGCACAAAGAGTTTATCAAATGTCTTTTCTAAAAGTGAAACTTATTTGTCGTTTACAATAAATTGTATGCAATCATAATTAATAAAATATTTAATTTTGCTTATTTTGTTAATTTACTGAATGTACTGTATGTAGATATACAGGTGTCCACCTACTTACCAAAAAATTAAATAAAATAAATTGTTGGTTGTCACTGGTTTGTTTTCCTGATTGCTTGTTTCAATGTTTCCTTATCTCAAACAATATTTAAGCAGCCTAACCAAGCTGGTTTTCAGCTAGCTGGCCAGCTGGAGTATAAGTTCTCAAACCCCTCTTAAACCATCAACACATTCCAGCTAACCACCCTGGACTGGTTTGTGCTGGTTCTAGGACCCGGCCAGTAAACAGCTACTTCTTTTCCTTCATTCATGCAGCCAAAGTGCTTCATTAATGCTAGTTTCCTAAAAAACCCAAGTTCCTTGGAGTCCTGCTAATAAATGGAGGCACCATACAAGATGTACCTGTAGAAAAACTAAAATAACTTTTTCTATTTTATTCCGACCTGTCAGCATTAGCGAACTGTTACAGTCGAGAAGTTTGATTGAACTTAACACCAAATATATATATTTTTTACAGCCTCGGTGAGACTTTATGTACTGTCTGATCTGTCAAAATAAGCCTGAATGTTTTTGCACAGGGCTTTACTGGACGACCCGAGTCCTGTTCTTTTTCATAACCTGCAGACGTTACCTAGGCTAATGATCAAAGCTTGCATTAGCGAGCCGGACCGGGATGGACAGAGGAGAAAGAAGTGTTTACTTTCCAGTCTGCCGTCAAAACGCTGATGCCATCATCAGAAGTGTCTGGCTCCGGCATCGTTCCTGTCCATCAGCCAGACCAACTCCACCCTTATTAGACGCATACACACACACATGTACACAAACTGTTTACCTCTTTCTCCAGCCCCTCACATCCCTCCCCGTTTGTTTCTCTTAATTCACCCGTGAGCCAGCCTTCAGATGTGATAAAGCATTAATAATGCATTTAAGTCACACAGACAAAGCTTGCCTTTATTGGAGACAGAGGCTCCTTTGATTGACCAAAGCTTACTTGAAATGTCCACTCCTGTGGGATGTGAGGACGTGAGGTCTCTTTGTGTGGACAGAGGATGGTGTAATATGTGTGTGTGTGTGTATGGGTGAGGTGCATTTCTCCATCAAAGTGGTCTCTTTATGTACTTCAGCAATGAGGACCAACCTTGTGTACGGTCTACACAGCAGGCATAAACTCACTCAAGTGACATCCATTTGCTTAGATATTTATTAATCGTGGCACTAACGTGACGCAGTTTTAAATAACTTAGAGTGATGGAGTTCAAATGTCCCAGTGAAGGATGACATAAGGTAAAGCCTCTTTGTCAGATGATTTGAAAGTGCGTGCCAGAAATAGCGACTAAAACATTAGGTCAAGTCACCTTTATTCATAGCGCTTTAAACAGAATAAATGATGCAAACTTCAAATGTGTGACAAAGTCAAATTCTGCTGTAAAGCAGCTCTGAAAAGACAATAGTGTTTTATTCAGCTCCAGTTCGTTCAGTGTCGGTTCAGTCTGGTTCAATAACTGTATAAAGTTCATCAATTATTCAATTATGAGACAAATTCTGTTCAGCGAAAAGCAGCACTCTAGAAGTCAACAGTGTTGTTGTTCAGCTCAAGTCAGATCAGTGTTTGTACACTTCAGTTCTGTAACAGTGTTTTGACTAAAATATGTCATCTTCAGCTGTGCTACAGACGGTGTTGATGTAGCTTTGATTCTGTGTGACAGTACCACAGGCGTGCAGTGGTTATTAAAAGATAAACTTTGACTTGTTAAAAAGTTCAGATGCAAAAGCCTCTAAGGTGCTGTGTGAAAATTTCTTCCTAACTTAGCATTTTTGTCAATTGCTTAGATTCAGTAATTGTAAATAGGTTATTTTCTATGCCATTAAAATGAAAGAACTGAAAATAAATATAGGAGCCTGATAAAAATAGTAATTTTAGATGAAAATTTAATTTGGCACTTTTAATTTGGATTTTGCATCTGAACTCTTTGTTTGTTACTCTTTGTCCTAGGCCTAGACTTTCAAACATATCCATTATAAAATTATAAAATCCAATAAATAAATAAATTATTACATGTTTAAAACAAAGATAATCTGAACAAAGACAGCAATAAAGATTTCAGCACATTCTGTGTGAAAACGAAAGAGGAAATAAAATGATAGCTGATAGCTTCTAATGTAAATCATTGAGATCTTTATAACAATATAACTGATTATTTACATAAATAATAATAATAATATTATTATCTAATAATATTAATTACTAATTATCTAATAATATTTTAAATGCTTCGCTTAGTTTTCTGGTAAAAGCTCTGCAGTTTTTATTGTGTGGGGCTGAGAGATGAACAATGCATCCTGTGTGAAAGTGATTTCCTAAAGGTAAAGTGCCTAACAAGGAGTCTTACTCTGCATGTATATAATGTGTGAAGAAAACCAAACACAGCAACAACAATCAAGGTAAAAACAAACCATTCTCATTGGAAAACGTAACTATTTTATGAAGTGAAGATTTTGTACGAACATGTTTTATGTGAATTTTGTTAAAACGTATGATTTTTAGAAAAAAAGTATGCATGCATGTCCACTTTTAAACTTCATCAGTGGGGCACAAGCAAACATAAAACATGTTGAATGAAAATGAATATGAAATATCCGAATATTTATATTCATTATGTGTCATTTCCATTGTGAAAGTATAAAGTATATATTTAGGATACATAAAATGTTAGTTATCAAATCAGCTTCAGCAAGACCATTTGATTTAAACAGCCTTTAAAATATAATTTCACCCATCATCATTTCTATTACAGAATGAAATTATACATAATACTTCAGATGTAATGGGGTCGGTAATGTCATGTTCGGTTCTGAGATTATCTTAAATGAGGCTCCTAAAATATAACCTCTGTTAATGTGGGTGTGGGGTGCTCTGTCATAGGGGCTGAAGATGGCTGGTTTGAGCTGGTTTGAAGGAGGAACCCATACACATTTATCTTATCACACCACCACCTTAATGCTGCAGGGCAGGGGTCTCCAAACTCGGTCCTGGAGGGCCGGTCTCCTGCTTGCCTCAACACACCTGCCTGGAAGTTTCTAGCATGCCTAGAAAGACCTTGATTAGCTGGTTCAGGTGTGTTTAATTAGGGAGCTAAACTTTGCAGGATACTGGGCCTCCAGGACTGAGTTTGGAGATCCCTGCTGTAGTGAGAGGAGGAGTGTCGTAGCAAGGGCTTCATTGTTACAACGTTATTTTAAATCAGTTAGAAATTATTTACGAAGGGGAGAAGACATAACATTTTTATATTAATTAATCTCCCCCCAAAATTTATGACAAAATGTCACTAACTGTTACTCACCCCAATATGAGACAGGCTGTAGCAGCTCTATGTTTTATGCAAATAAAATTTGTTCATTCATTCGTCCAAAAAAAATAAATAAATATTAAAAAAAGGAAAAAAAAGTATATATATATATATATATATATATATATATATATATATATATATATATATATATATATATATATCTTTCAAACATGATTTTTCTTTAAAAAAAAGATGAATTGATAATCAAGTAAACCTAAGCTGCTTCAGTCAAGTATGTGTTCATCTTCAATTATTACTAATAATGGTAAAGTTATTCTCATGTTTACTTTATAAAATCATTAAACCTTTCACAGCAAGAAGACAAGTGAATCGTAACCTGATGGTGGACATTTTTACAGTTATACTAAAAGGCTTTTACTTGCTAAAGAAGTATCAACTCTCAATCAGACGACAGAAGATATGTAGAAACTTTAGAAATAATGTACCAAATATGATTCTGCTTGATAGGGTTAATCCCACAGACTTTATTTAATGGTTTCATCAGCCATCAGTGAATAATTACTGTAATTCTCCTCAGTTGTTTTCCTCAGCACTGCTGTAAAGTGCTGTAGAGGATCGGTAGGTTAAGCAAGGCAAGTAGTGGGGGTATTCCCCTGTGATGGAGGCCTGTACAAGGGCAGAACGTTCTTATCTCGGTCTGTATGGGAGGCGATTAGCGGACCGTCTGACAGCTTCTCGGGCTCTCCGGACTCCAAGTCTGTGGTTTAGTCTTGATAATTATCCACCAAACTGAGACCAAACCAGCGCGTCCCACCTCAGACCAGTGCGTCGACTGTGTCTCTTTGCAATATAGTGCGTGAATGTGTATACAAGTTAGTCAATTTATAGCACAAAAATAGAACTATGCTATTAAGCTGTGGGAAAAAAATTAATAATTGTCAATAAAATGACCACATCCTGCTTAAGCTGTTTCTGGTGTCCCACGCTCTAACCTGATAGCTGTGTAGCCGCATTGTTTGTTTTACCAACGTGCCCTTTTATGGGCTGCACTTGCACTGCTGAATTATTTCCTCAGTCCTTTCCTATTACAAGCCCCAAATGAATATGAGTCCCTTTTGAAAATACACACTCATAATGAATGCTCACATGCTCAGACCTGTAAATTTTTCTGACATATAGGTTGTTTTGCTTACAATGCCTTTCATTTTATTTTGATTATACTAAGTACAATTGCGCAACAGTTAGATCTGGTCCTCTAATCTGATTGGCTGATGCATAAGTATAAAGTATATATAAGTCGTGGCCTAATGGTTAGAGGGTTGGACTCCCAATCAAAGGGTTGTGGGTTCTAGTCTCGGGCCGGACGGAATTGTGGGTGGGGGGGAGTGCATGTACAGTTCTCTCTCCACCTTCAATACCACGACTTAGGTGCCCTTGAGCAAGGCATCGAACCCCCAACTGCTCCCCAGGCGCCGCAGCATAAATGGCTGCCCACTGCTCCGGGTGTGTGTTCACAGTGTGTGTGTGTGTTCACTGCTCTGTGTGTGTGCATTTCGGATGGGTTAAATGCAGAGCACAAATTCTGAGTATGGGTCACCATACTTGGCTGAATGTCACTTCACTTTCACTTTTTCACTTTCACTTAAGTGCTGATATTTAGACATTTCACTGTTTGTCCATGTTTGAGCTTTTCCAGATCAAAATATGAGAGCGGAGCGGAAGAGGATTTTTCTAGGGCTGTCAAAGTTAATCTGTTTAGTTAATATATATATATATATATATATATGCAATGCAACACAATAATTTACAAATATTTATATAGTTTCGTGGAAAAAAAATAGAAAATATAAATGAAAATATACTATTGTATTGCATTCTTACACCTCTATATTAAAAAAAAATGGTGTTCATTTGAACTTTTTCAAAGAATCCCAATATAAGTTTTCATTTTAATTTTAGTTAATGTTTTAGTAATTTTGTTATATGTTTTTGCTTTTTTTTAAATAGGTATGTGCGTGTAGATTATTTGTCAGGATTATTCTCAGAAAGCAGTGGAAACTCCGGCGCAGTTTCCCTGGCATAATTTGTGGTATATTTGTCCAGTGTTCTGCGAGCAGAGCATGGTTTGTTGTCTTTGCTTAACCTTCGGTCTGGTTTACTCTCCACTGTATGTTTTGTCTGGTTTGTTTTGATTGTATGAATCAGTGTGAGGTCCCTTCAACAGAATCTAAACAGACATCAGCATGTTATTCCTGTCTCACACTTGACCTGTTTATTTTATTGAAATCGTAAGACTGTTAAGCAACACAGCATGTATAGTAATTCGGTCAAGCATGCACATAGACTAAAGAGGAGCTGTTTTGCCTTCCATTTGGTGGGGATACAGTTTTGGTTTTCAGTTGCTGATCTCTGGCGCCGGCTCCTGCATGCTGTAATGAGCTTCCAGAGTTGCTGATTGCTGATAAGATCCACATAAAAAAAAAAAAACACAAAATAAAACATAGAGGCAAATAGAAAAGACATGCAACCGCAACCCCCCCCCCCCCCTTTTATTTTTATTTTTCTAACACAAGGACCAGATTTCGCCCTCAATTTATTGAAAATTAACATGTGATATTAAGTTTCACAACAACCATTTTGGCCTTGCAGAATTGTCATCATACTACACAGATGCCAGTTTTTCCATTCTTCAGATGATTTATGCTCATACAAACTAACACATGCACATGAACCATAACCAAGACCATGTTCAAGTGGTCTTCTAATACATGCAAGTGTTTTTACAGCTAACGACAATATGTGCCAAGAATAGGCCCATGGGAACTCCTTTGCATGGCTTGCTGTGTTCTGCTTGAAAAGATTTGAACCTGCAGCCCTGCTGGTTAACGCTTCAGCAGAATCCAGGAGACAGTGAGTTAGAGGAGATGGGATAGGTGAAAAAGGGAGAGTTAAAAACCCATGTCAAGTTGAAGGACAGCATGGCAATAGCTCTGTTTAGACAGAAGGGCAAAAAAGGAAGAGAGACAGCGAGTTTGACTGATTGCATCTGCCCGCTTCTTCGCAGCGGTACATTGCTCACATTTCTAAACAGGAAGATGCAGGTGAAATACACAAGCATGGACATGCTTGTGTGCTTCTGCTGTTAAAAATGTATTTGTAGTTTTCTGGTAATCCTCTTTAAGCCTAAACCACACAACGCGTACTGTATTTTTAGATTATTTGTTTATTGCTCTCCGTCTTTGCCTATTTCTAGCTCTCTTTCGGTCTTTGATATCAAGTATGAAATGTCCCTCAGGACACTGACATTTGTTCTGTGTAAACTGAACCATTATCAGACAGCATTCATAATTTTGAATAAATTGTTTGTTGGGTTTTTCATTGCTGATTATGAATGTCTTGATAATGAATCCCATTGAGCATTGTCATTTGATGTCCTCTAATTCTAGATTTTACGATACAATACAATACAATATTTATTTATAAAGCACATTTAAAAACAACCAAGGCTGACCAAAGTGCTGTACATAGCAGGGAATAAAATGCAGAACAGTACCGGACTGAAAAAACTGAAGAAAATAATAATAATAATAATAATAATAAATAAATAAAACAAAAAGAAAAAATAAGCAGTAATCGTATCAGAATCAATGAGCATCAAAAGCAAGAGAAAGCAAATCTTCTTCAAAAAGAAGATTTGAAGATGGAAACTGAAGGAGCCAGTCTGATATAGAGAGGCAGACTGTTCCAAAGTTTTGGGCCTGCAGTCGCAAAAGCACGGTCACCTCGTTTTTTAAGCCTTGATCTAGGCACGATGAGAAGACAGTGATCGCTGGATCTCAAAGTACGAGAAGGAGTATATGGACAGAGCAGATCAGTCAGGAACTGAGGGGCCAAATTATTAAGAGCTTTATACAATTAATTCAAAAAATTTAACAGATAGCCAATGGAGGTGGGGGTGATCGACTCATACTTGCGTGTCCCAGTGAGTAGTCTAGCTGCTGCGTTTTGCACTAGCTGTAGGCGAGAGAGAGAAGACTGAGATAGACCAAAGTAAAGTGAATTACAGTAGTCTAGTCGTGATGTTAGGAATGCGTGAGTCACTATTTGAAAATTACTCTGAGTTAAAAACGGTTTCACTTTAGAGAGTTGGCAAAGCTGAAAAAAGCATGAATTAACAAACTTTACAACAGCACTGATCTGTTTCTCAAATTTTAAGTTGTGGTCAAACAGAAAGCCCAGATTTCTTGCGCAGTGGGTTTCATACGGTGCAAGAGAACCACGCTCAAAATCAAACACACAGTTTTCCTTGGGCCCAAAGATAATTATTTCAGTTTTATTTTCATTTAGGTTTAGAAAGTTACTTGAAAGCCAAAGTTTAAGATCACTTAAACAGGCAAACAAGGGATGGTAGACCATTTTTATCATTATGTTTTAAAGGAAAATAAATCTGAGTATCGTCGGCATACAAATGGAAGGATACTTCATATTTATTAAAGATGGAAGCCAGAGGTAACAGATACAGAATAAACAATATGGGGCCGAGGATTGATCCCTGTGGGACTCCGCAGTTCAGAGGTACACTAGTGGAGGATTGATGACCAATACGGACACTAAAACATCTATTGTTCAGATAAGAGCGGAACCACTGCAAGACAATGCCTCGAAAACCCACGGATGTCTCCAGACGTCGCAACAGGCCCTTATGGTCAACTAAGTCAAATGCAGAACTCAAATCTAATAAGACTAAGGCCATTGATTTCCCAGAGTCAGTTTCAGTGAAAATATAACTTGACACTCTTAAAAGAGCAGATTCAGTACTGTGTAGAGCTTTAAAACCAGATTGAAATGTTTCATGGAGAGAATTTGTGGATAAGTATGATTGTAGTTGAACCAGTACAACTCTCTCAAGGATCTTCGAAATAAAAGGTAGATTAGAAATAGGACGATAGTTAGAAAGAGTGGAAGGATCGAGATTAGTTTTTTTTAAGATATGGTGTCACCACAGAAACTTTCAGACTGTTAGGGAAGGAACCAGTTGACAGGCATTTGTTAATTAAAAGTAACAGGCCCGGTCCAACTGTGTCCATAATTTGCAGAAAAGCAGGTGGAATAACATCCTGTGGACAGATAGTGGGTTTTAAATGACCAACAATTTCATTACTGGTGTCCAGATCAATCGACTCAAACTCAGACCAGATGGAGGAACATAATGGAACATCATGTGTATACACTGAGTTAGACAATTGAGATCTTAAAATTGTGATCTTATCAACAAATAACTTTGCAAAATTGTCACAGAAAGCAGTAGAGGGCTCTAAGGTGGGATGCACAGGGGGATTTAAAACAGAGTTAATAGTAGCAAAGAGAACTTGAGGTTTATGGCAATTATTAGAAATAAGTTCAGAAAAATGTTTGCATTTTGCAGACTTTGTAGCTTTGTAGATTTTGCATGATTTCATACGAAACCTGCAGACGGTCCTTTTTCCATTGCCGCTCCGCCTGTCTACATACCCGTCTAAGGGTACATGTAGTGTCAGAGTGCCAGGGCACTGGTGCAGGCTTGTGATTTTTGTACCTCAAAGGTGCAATAGAATTCATGATATCTGCGCAGGTGGAATTAAAAAGATTAAGATGTGCATCAGCATCCAGGTTATGCAGGGTAGAGACAGATTCCAGGCAGTTTCGTACATCGTGATAGGCTGTGGAAAAATCTTCACTAGAGCGTTGGGTAAGACAACGAGTTAAACGTGCCAGTGATGGATTTTTAAGTGTGCATCCAGTGAGAGGAACAGTAAAAAGTACAGGCATGTGGTTAGAGAAAGATGCACTGTTAATTTCTATTTTCGAAATAGAGAAACCATGGGTTAAAATTAAATCAAGGGTGTGGCCATGGATATGTATTGGACCAGAAAACCACTGAGTAAAGTCAAAAGACTCAATCATATTTAAAAATTCAGCTGAATATGGTTTCGGAGTACAGCAAACGTGAATGTTGAAATCACCCAGCAGTAATATTTTGTCATGTTTGATAACTAGATCACCCATTAGAGCTGCAAGCTCACTTAGAAAGTCCTTATTTTGCTGAGGAGGACGATAAATTAGAGCTATGGCAATGGGGTTAACTAAGACTAATTGTAACGATTGCACATCAAAACTGTGGTAAGAGCCGGTAGGTAGAGATCGACAGTGAAGAGTGTTTTTAAAAACAGTAGCAAGACCTCCACCGCGGACAGACAAACGCGGGGAGTTTAAGAAGTGACAGCCGCAGGGCACCAGTTCCGAAAACGGAGATAACTCGCCGGGCTTTGTCCAAGTCTCAGTAACACACAAGAAATCAAGGGTTTGAGATGCAAAAAAGTCATTTAAAATGAAAGTTTTGTTTACCTGAGACCGGGCGTTGATGAGCGCGAACTTCAGCCGCGATGAAACAGATGCTGGCTGTGTTTCTCGGCACAGCGAGCGAATGTTGTGAAGATTAGCTCCACCATGGCCAGGGTGACTGTAAATCCGAGCAGGTGCAGAGAGGAATCCGGGTATAATAGGGTGCAGCCATCGAAGACGGCCATCCAGGGAAGAGTGGCCAGCAGTAGAACTGCGCACAGACTCAGATCCCCGCCAAAGCAAGGCGAGCCACGGATGGCAAACCGGCAAGAGGGCCGATCTGAGTCGTACAGCGATCCCTCCACGTTTGCCGCGCCTTCTCCGCCGTCTCCGGCGTGGTAGATCGACTGGAGCTGGCACAGGTATGCAGGGGGGAGAGATGGACAGGGTGGAAGCTCGAAACGCGGTCCACAAACATCGCACCTAACGTTAGGCCAGGCAGTGACCGTGCTACGGATGTTTAAAAGTGATAAACGGTCATAGACCAATATAGCATTACAATATAAAACTAAATGAGACATATAAAAACATAGCAGGTACAAAAGATAGCAACGAGGCAGTCTGCAGACGGCATGCCAAAGACATCGGCGCCATCTTGTCCATAAAAACAAGATAAAGTCTAAATGGATTTTGTACTGATTATTCTCGTTACTCCTTTCTGTAACACAGTACATACACACACACACACACACACACACACATATATATATATATACACACACACACAATACATTATAGTTGTAGTCATAATAACAGTAATAGACAGTAACAATAGTACAATAAACAGTAATAACAGTATAACAAAATTATAGTAGCAGTATTAATCTTCACATTTCAGCATTAAAAGGTCTATATATTGATAAAAGAGCATAAACTAATTCAAACTAACTATAAAAATAGTTTAAATTCTAGAATAAATATACAGTATAAATTATAAAATAAATGGATATTGTTTCATGTATTTTTTTAATCAGGTTCTTTAAGAATGATTGGGAACTATGTAGATTTTTTTTTTATACATGTATGTTTTTTCTCCTTTTAAGATGAGCGTGTATCAGAGAAACATCAATAGGCACATTACGACATGCAGAATTATTTGCTTTTAAGAGTTTATTATTATTTCTTTTTTTTTTTATGTCAGCTATAAAGGTTGGTGGAGCTATAGTGATGTCATGCCTTACAATTCCCTCCAGAATCCAAATACATTCAGGTTGTTGACTAAAATGAACTTTGACCTGAAACCCAACAGTTCATATTTGTCTAATGACTTACTCATGTTTCATCATCAATATCATAATTACACTAATTGAAGCCGACATCTTCTTATTTCCTGTATCTGAATAAACAGCTCCTCAGACCATTTTTCAGTGATGTCATCCGCCGGTGACGCACTTGAAGGTGGAATTGGTAAGACACAGATAATGAGTGTTTTAGCTTGGATTACTCAGTGTTCATTGAACAGGATGTCTTCAGATGCTGGCCTGCAATAAGATTAAGTGTTAGTGAGATGTTTATCACTGAAGCTAATTGTCCCCTTATCACCAGGTCAGTCTTCAGTCTCCGTCTACAGATAGTGTGCCTTGCCGACAGGTGAAACCGTTTGGAGGTGTCATGGAGATTCATGTTGCCATGAACGAATGTGAATAAATTCTGTTAAAACCCCATTGGCTGTCCACTTAAGATGACCTTGCCGTCGGAGGTTGGCTGTCAGCTGTCCGTACAAATCAAACAAGAGATGTCCACATAGCCAGCCAAGAACAAGCTAATGTTTCACTCTAATGAGCACTTATGGCAATATGATATTGGACTCTTGTCTGGACACAACTCATCTCTCAATGAAGTTGAGCTTTAAAAGGGGTCCTGGAAGGTTTACAGTAAGACCTTTGTCAGCAGTGGCACTTTGAAAAGCACAGTTACATTCTATTCATATTGCTTGTGAAACTTTGAATAGCCTCCCCAAACCTACATTATAGGATATCCAGCGGACATCAAAAGGATCAGCCACTTATTTCTTGTAACTTTACAGTATACTTTTGTTCTCATGCCAGTCTGATGGTTTTCAAATTGGGATCCAGCAAGGTGCTAGATAGTCATTTAAAAATGTTCAGAGAAAATTGTGTAAAACAATAAAATATAAATAAATGAATAATAATAATAATATGTGGAATTTACTGTGGTATTGTTTTATAACGATTGTAAATCATAAGATTAATTGTTCTATTCTATTGACAGCTAAAGTATGTAAAATAATAACACAAGCATATTTTTCTGATTATCGAACACTTATATTTTTTACTATTTTTATATTATATACTTTAAGCAGAACCAACTAAAAAAGAAAAGAAAAAAAAGAAAAATGAATCATTTTAGCAAGGCAACACTTCTAATTTTCATATAACGGTAACTTGATGTACTAAAATGCAATAAAATTAATTAAAAAACAAAATAAATTTCAAAGCACAACAATTACAAACATTTTAAATAAAGTTAAAATTAATATGGACAATATAAAATTAAAATAATTCAAAATATTAATAAAAGCTATAGTAGTATCTCAATCATAAATAACAATAAGACTGCATTTGATTCAAAGTACCGTAAAAACAATAATATCGTGGAATATATTATTACAAAGTTAAATAGCTGTTTTCTAATTTGTATACAGTATTGTTCAAAATAATAGCAGTACAATGTGACTAACCAGAATAATCTAGGTTTTTAGTATATTTTTTATTGCTACGTGGCAAACAAGTTACCAGTAGGTTCAGTAGATTGTCAGAAAACAAACAAGACCCAGCATTCATGATATGCACGCTCTTAAGGCTGTGCAATTGGGCAATTAGTTGAAAGGGGTGTGTTCAAAAAAATAGCAGTGTCTACCTTTGACTGTACAAACTCAAAACTATTTTGTACAAACATTTTTTTTTTCTGGGATTTAGCAATCCTGTGAATCACTAAACTAATATTTGGTTGTATGACCACAGTTTTTTAAAACTGCTTGACATCTGTGTGGCATGGAGTCAACCAACTTGTGGCACCTCTCAGCTGTTATTCCACTCCATGATTCTTTAACAACATTCCACAATTCATTCACATTTCTTGGTTTTGCTTCAGAAACAGCAAGTTCTCAATTGGATTAAGGTCTGGAGATTGGGCTGGCCACTCCATAACATTAATTTTGTTGGTTTGGAACCAAGACTTTGCCCGTTTACTAGTGTGTTTTGGGTCATTGTCTTGTTGAAACAACCATTTCAAGGGCATGTCCTCTTCAGCATAGGGCAACATGACCTCTTCAAGTATTTTAACATATGTAAACTGATCCATGATCCCTGGTATGCGATAAATAGGCCCAACACCATAGTAGGAGAAACATGCCCATATCATGATGCTTGCACCTCCATGCTTCACTGTCTTCACTGTGTACTGTGGCTTGAATTCAGAGTTTGGGGGTCTTCTCACAAACTGCCTGTGGCCCTTGGACCCAAAAAGAACAATTTTACTCTCATCAGTCCACAAAATGTTCCTCCATTTCTCTTTAGGCAGTTGATAACCAGTTGATGTGTTCTTTGGCAAATTGTAACCTCTTCTGCACATGCCTTTTTTTTAACAGAGGGACTTTGCGGGGGATTCTTGAAAATAGATTAGCTTCACACAGACGTCTTCTAACTGTCACAGTACTTACAGGTAACTCCAGACTGGCTTTGATCATCCTGGAGGTGATCATTGGCTGAGCCTTTGCCATTCTGGTTATTCTTCTATCCATTTTGATGGTTGTCTTCCGTTTTCTTCCACGTCTCTCTGGTTTTGCTCTCCATTTTAAGGCATTGGAGATCATTTTAGCTGAACAGCCTATCATTTTTTGCACCTCTTTATAGGTTTTCCCCTCCCTAATCAACTTTTTAATCAAAGTACGCTGTTCTTCTGAACAATGTCTTGAACGACCCATTTTCCTCAGCTTTCAAATGCATGTTCAACAAGTGTTGGCTTCATCCTTAAATAGGGGCCACCTGATTCACACCGGTTTCTTCACAAAATTGATGACCTCAGTGATTGAATGACACACTGCTATTTTTTTGAACACACCCCTTTCAACTAATTCAACTAATTGCCCAATTGCACAGCCTTAAGAGCGTGCATATCATGAATGCTGGGTCTCATTTGTTTTCTGAGAATCTACTGAACCTACTGGTAACTTGTTTGCCACGTAGCAATAAAAAAATATACGAAAAACCTTGATTATTCTGGTTAGTCACATTGTACTGCTATTATTTTGAACAATACTGTATATTTCAAAACGTTCTTTATTCCTGTGATATGAAGCTGAATTTTCTTTGATACTCAAGAAACGTCTCGGTTAGGTATTGTAACCCTCGTTCCTTGAAGGAGGGAACAGAAACATCACTTCAGTGACCGACGAATTGGGATATTGCTTCAATAGACAAATTTACTTTGAGTGTCAACTAAACGAGACAATGCACATTGGCATGCAATTATTGCATCCAGCTGCCACTGATTACAGTGTGAGTATAATAAGGCAGCTGAGGAGGCAAGCCGGTGACCCTGCTGCCCAGCGGTGGTACAGCAACTGTGGTGACGGGACATGATGTCTCTATGTCCTCCTTCAAGGAACAAAGGTTACCATAAGTAACCGAGACGTTCTCTCTCTCGACATCACATTGGTGACTGACGAATTTGGATCCCTACCAAAGCACCATGGGTGCTGCCCATTATTTGGTGTAGGGTGGGGCTCGGAACAAGTAGTTCCACTCACCATTGTCATATATAGAGAAATTGGAGGTGATTGTAACTCTCTTGTGGCTGCCATATACCCCGGGAGCCGTTGAAAAGGCAGAAGTCTGCCAGGGAAACATAGGCTCTAAAGGGGATCACACACCAGATGAGAAGCACCGTGCAGCGCCACCCCACATCTAGGACAATTTGAAGTATTGCACACAGGACTATATGGTGGAGCTCAATATCGAATCAAATTCTGAGCAGCAAGATGAATGAGTTTTAACATCATTTATTATTATTATGTGAAATATATAATAATAGCTGAGGTTTGAACGTTAATTAATGAAAAGAATTTGTTATAATTTAGTTAAGATTATCATTAGCATTCTAGATTGCCATTCATTATATTTGTTTTATTACTATAAGCAATTTCAACATCCTCTCCTTGAGCTGTCACCTTATCGTGGTGGAGAGGTTTGAGTACCCGAATGATCCTGGGAGCTATGTTGTCTGGGGCTATATGCTCCTGGTAGGGTCTCCCAAGGCAAACAGGTCCTTGGTGACGGGCCAGACTAAGAACAGTTCATAAAACCCCTTATGGCAGAATTAAAATCAAGGACCGTGACGTCGCCCGGCATGGCGCAGCCGGGGCCCCACCCTGGAGCCAGGCCCGGGGTTGGGGCCCGTATGCGAGCGCCTGGTGGCCGGGCCTTCCCCCATGGGGTCCGGCCGGGCTTAGCCCGAAGGAGTGACGTGGGGCCGCCCTCCTGTGGGCTCACCACCTGCAGGAGGGAGCGTAAGGGGCCGGTGCATAGAGGATCGGGCGACAGTCGAAGGCGAGACCCCCGACGACCCGATCTCTGGACACGGAATCTGGCTTTAGGGACGTGGAATGTCACCTCGTTGGCGGGGAAGGAGCCTGAGCTTGTGCGGGAGGTCGAGAGGTACCGACTAGAGATAGTCGGGCTCACCTCAACGCACAGCTTGGGCTCTGGAACCACACTTCTTGAGAGAGGCTGGACTCTCTACCACTCTGGAGTTGCCCATGGTGAGAGGCGGAGGGCTGGAGTGGGTTTGCTAATAGCCCCCCAGCTCAGCCGCCATGTGTTGGAGTTTACCCCGGTGAACGAGAGGGTCGCTTCCCTGCGCCTTCGAGTCGGGGATAGGTCTCTCACTGTCGTTTGTGCCTACGGGCCGAACGGCAGTGCGGACTACCCGGCCTTCTTGGAGTCTCTGGGAGGGGTGCTGGAAAGTGCTCCGACTGGAGACTCCGTAGTTCTACTGGGGGACTTCAACGCTCACGTGGGCAGTGACAGTGACACCTGGAGGGGCGTGATTGGGAGGAACGGCCCCCCTGACCTGAATCCGAGCGGTGTTCTGTTATTGGATTTCTGTGCTAACCACGGTTTGTCCATAACGAACACCATGTTCAAGCATAAGGGTGTCCACCAGTGCACGTGGCACCAGGACACCCTTGGCCGGAGGTCGATGATCGACTTTGTGGTCGTGTCATCAGACCTTCGGTCATATGTCTTGGACACTCGGGTGAAGAGAGGGGCGGAGCTGTCAACTGATCACCACCTGGTGGTGAGTTGGATCCGATGGCGGGGGAGGAAGCTGGACAGACTCGGCAGACCCAAACGTACTGTGAGGGTCTGTTGGGAACGTTTGGCTGAGCCCCCTGTCAGAGAGATCTTCAACTCCCACCTCCGGCAGAGCTTCGACCGGATCCCGAGGGAGTCTGGAGATATTGAGTCCGAGTGGACCATGTTCTCCACCTCCATTGTCGCTGCGGCTGCTCGGAGCTGTGGCCGTAAGGTCTCCGGTGCCTGTCGAGGCGGCAATCCCCGAACCCGGTGGTGGACACCGGAAGTAAGGGATGCTGTCAAGCTGAAGAAGGAGTCCTATCGGGCCTGGATGGCTTGTGGGACTCCGGAGGCAGCTGACGGGTACCGGCAGGCCAAGCGGACTGCAGCCCGGGTAGTCGTGGAGGCAAAAACTCGGGCCTGGGAGGAGTTCGGTGAGGCCATGGAGAAGGACTATCGGTTGGCCTCGAAGAGATTCTGGCAAACTGTTCGACGCCTCAGGAGGGGGAAGCAGTGCCCTACCAACACTGTTTACAGTAGAGATGGGCACCTGTTGACCTCAACTGGGGATATCGTCGGGCGGTGGAAGGAATACTTCGAGGATCTTCTCAATCCCACCGACTTGTGTTCCGTTGAGGAAGCAGTGGCTGGGGACTCGGGGGGGCACTCGTCCATCACCCGGGCTGAAGTCATCGAGGTAGTTAAAAAGCTCCTCGGTGGCAAGGCACCGGGGGTGGACGAGATCCGCCCCGAGTACCTCAAGTCTCTGGATGTTGTGGGGCTGTCTTGGCTGGCACGCCTCTGCAACATCGCATGGCGGTTGGGGACAGTACCTCTGGACTGGCAGACCGGGGTGGTGGTCCCTCTTTTCAAGAAGGGGGACCGGAGAGTGTGTTCCAACTATAGGGGGATCACACTTCTCAGCCTCCCTGGAAAAGTCTATGCCAGGGTACTGGAGAGGAGAATTCGGCCGATAGTGGAACCTCGGATCCAGGAGGAACAGTGTGGTTTTCGTCCCGGTCGTGGAACACTGGACCAGCTCTATACCCTTTCCAGGGTGCTGGAGGGTTCATGGTAGTTTGCCCAACCAGTCCACATGTGTTTTGTGGACTTGGAGAAGGCATTCGACCGTGTTCCTCGCGACATCCTGTGGAGGGTGCTCCGGGAGTATGGGGTCGGCGGCTCCCTACTTAGGGCTGTTCGGTCCCTGTACGACCGGAGCAAGAGCTTGGTTCGCATTGCCGGCAGTAAGTCAGACCTGTTCCCGGTGCATGTTGGACTCCGGCAGGGCTGCCCTTTGTCACCGGTTCTGTTCATAATTTTTATGGACAGAATTTCTAGGCGCAGCCAAGGGCCGGAGAGTGTCCGGTTTGGGGACCATACGATTTCGTCGCTGCTTTTTGCGGATGATGTTGTCGTGTTGGCATCCTCAGACCAGGACCTTCAGTGTGCATTGGGACGGTTTGCAGCCGAGTGTGAATCGGCTGGGATGAGAATCAGCACCTCCAAGTCCGAGGCCATGGTTCTCAGTCGGAAAAGGGTGGATTGCCCACTTCAGGTTGGTGGAGAGTTCCTGCCTCAAGTGGAGGAGTTCAGGTATCTTGGAGTCTTGTTCACGAGTGAGGGAAGGATGGAACGTGAGATTGACAGACGGATCGGTGCAGCTTCTGCAGTAATGCGGTCGCTGTACCGGTCTGTCGTGGTGAAGAAGGAGCTGAGCTGTAAGGCAAAGCTCTCGATTTACCGGTCAATCTACGTTCCTACTCTCACCTATGGTCATGAGCTGTGGGTCATGACCGAAAGGACAAGATCCCGGATACAGGCGGCCGAAATGAGCTTTCTCCGTCGGGTGGCTGGGCGCTCCCTTAGAGATAGGGTGAGAAGCTCGGTCACTCGGGAGGAGCTCAGAGTAGAGCCGTTGCTCCTCCACATCGAGAGGAGCCAGCTGAGGTGGCTCGGGCATCTATTTCGGATGCCTCCTGGACGCCTTCCCAGGGAGGTGTTCCAGGCACGTCTCACCGGGAGGAGGCCCCGGGGAAGACCTAGGACACGCTGGAGGGACTATGTCTCCCGGCTGGCCTGGGAACGCCTCGGGGTCCCCCCGGAAGAGCTGGAGGAAGTGGCTAGGGAGAGGGAAGTCTGGGCGTCTCTGCTTAGACTGTTGCCCCCGCAACCCGGCCCCGGATAAGCGGAAGATGATGGATGGATGGATGGATGGATTTCAACATTTCTAATGCTGTAGCTACTAATACTGATTTGTTTGCTTAATAAAAACAAAGAAGCTACATATTTTTTAATAGGTATGCTTATTTCTTAAAGTTTCTAAGGACTGTCACTGAACATATTACCTCAGATAGAACATTTGACATTCTTACCTGAAAAACCGATGGCAAACGCTGTCTTCCTCCATGTTTATGACTTCCTCATGTTGTCTTTAAAGAATCTATGGTTGGTTGCATATAATTCTGGGTTATTTCCCTACATCGTTGATTAGTTTTCCGTCTTTAGCTGTCAGCTACATCGCTATTTAAATTACCTGAAGTGTCTTATGTTGTACACTCATAGAAAACAATGTGTTAGAATTTTAAAGACATGGTGTGACGCCGTGCTGCACTTCTCATCCGGCGTGCAACCCCCTTAAGGCTATACCATGGACTATACATACATGGGTACTGCTTAGGTCTCAGTATGGAACTAGTCTTCCATGGTTCTCAAGTAGAGCTGCACGATATTGGGAAAAAATGACATTGCAATATTTTATTTTTCTGCGATATATATTGCGAAATGAAATCTAATCAAATTTTTTCTTACAAACAAAAATGGGGTGAGGACACTTACATTCTCATTTTAAATGATTTAAACATTGACACCATCGTGTTAATTGATTAATATGCATGAGGGAGAGAGAGCAAGACAGCACTTGTGTTGTTTGAAGACGGTGAGCATACCGGGGCTTGCTCGCTCCCTCTCTTTCTCTCTTTCTGTCTCTCTCTCTCGCGCGCGCGCGCGCTCTCTCTCTCTCTCTCTCTCGCTTTCACTCTCACTCTCGCTCTCTCGCTCTCTCGCTCTCACTCTCGCTCTCTCTCTCTCTCTCTCTCTCTGCCCTGTTAAACTGACAGATACACTTTCACTCTATGATGGTTAAGCTGTGCAATTAATCCGCGAATCACATTCGTCAAGGGCCGGGGAGCAGCTGGCCCGTACAGTTAATGAATAACGGATCAACTACGACAGCCTACATCGCACATCCTGTGATGTGACTATCGTGGATTTATACATCGCGATATCGATGATTAAACGACACATCGTGCAGCCCTATTCTCAAGGATTCATCGTGAAGGCCCTCACTGGGAGTGAGAACACCACTCAACGAACAGGTTCCACTTAAGCATAGACGGTCCTGGTGTAGGTAACCCACAACCTCCGCGTCCTGTCCAGGGATCAGACATGGAGTTTCCAAAGGTCTGAGCATGGGTGCCAAATGGTGCCCGTCTCTGAGACAGTAGTTCCTTCCTCAGATGAATTGGGATAGGGGGAGGACTATTAATCCGGGGAACAAGGTCTGAGTGGGCCAATATGGTGCCACTAGCAAGACTTGCTCGTAAGCGTCATTTGAGACGGTTCAAGGCAAGGTGCACGGCTATCAACTCTAAGCAATTGATATGCCAATGCAGCTGCAGCCCCTTCCAAACTCCTGAGACTGCATGCCCATTGTACGTGGCCCCCCCATCAGATGGTGGAGGCATCTGTGTAAACCACAGCATGCCTGGAGATCCATTCTAGAGGCACCCCTGCCCAAACAAATGTAAGATCTGACCACAGGATGAAGGTTTGGCGACAGGCTGGTGTAACTTGGATCCAATGAGTGCCACGCTTCTATGCCCACCTTGGGACTCAGCCATCAAGCCAGTGCTGGAGTGGTCTCATATGTAACAGGCCGAGTGGTGTAAGTGCTGATGCGGCTGCCATATGCCCCAGGAGCCTTTGAAAAAAATTCAATGGGACCGCTGTCCTGCCCTTGAATGTATTCAAGCAGGATTACCCCGACCGCACACGTTCCTCTGTGAGGCATGCTGTCTGTTCCACTGAATCCAACCCCATACTGAGAATAGAGATCCTCTGTGTCGGTGAGAGTTTGCTCTTTTCCCAGTTGACCAGTACATCCAACAGGCTGACCTCAAAGGTCTGGACACGGGTGCCAAACGGTGCCCTGTCTCTGAGACAGTAGATGGGCTGTCAAGGATGGGCTGTCACGAGGAGTATTAGAAGTGGTGGACTTAGGACACTATTGCATCTGCTGGAAGTGGTTTGCGTCTTTGTCTGCTGCCAGAACAAGCCCCAGTTGGTGGCAGCGGCAAAGGAACGGAACCTGGTTTGCAGCTCCGAGATGGTCATCTTCCCAGAGTGGGAACATGTCTCATCCAGTGCTTAGTGCCTAGACATGTGAGGCAACGATTATGACCATCAAGGAAACGACCACACACAGAAACACATGGGTGAAACGGCATCCTTATAAGGAAGATCCATTGTCAAAGGTGGTGTTCATTGCACCTGCTGCCTTATTATTCTCATGCTGTGATCAGCTGCAGCTGGATGCAATACTTGCAGGTCAATGTGAATTGGCTCATTTAGTTTACACTCGAAGTAAATTAGTCTATCAAAGCAATATCCAATTTTGTTTTTTGTTTTTTACCAAGAATAAGCTGTAGTCAAATTTCACAAGTATAAATAAATAAATACATCTGTCAAATAAAAAAAATTCAACAGTTTAGTGCCCCATCTGTTAGTGTCTAGTTAGCAGATCCCATCTCTGTACGCAGATGTTCAGCAATTTCCCCTTGCACAGCAGCCCTGCGAGAGAATTGATTAAAGTCAGCTGGTTTGAAAACACATCCCTTTTAATATCCTTTTTCAATGAAGCCAGATACTGTAGTGCTGTTGAATGGGTCAGTTTGAGCCAAGAGGAAGTTGTTCATTGAGAGAGGACTTTCACCCTTTATGCTAGTGCAACCAACTATAGGTCATAGAATCAATGACTAACCTCTTTTTCTTAATGTTGGCCATTGTTTTCAAGCAAGAGGTTTTCAGAGAGAAAAGGGAAGCTGGTTGAAATTAAGTCCCTGAAGTGGTTTTTGTTTACCCTGCTGGCCATTTCCTGTTCCTGTTTTTTGTCCTGTGCACCTTTTTACTCTAGTCAGTGTTGTTGTTGTTATCTGAGGTGCATGAGACTCTAAATCTGTTTTGACTAATTTGTTCCTGTTGGCAGAAGAGGATCAGTCAGTAAGCAGCATATCCTTAATTAGCATTTTAGTTGTTTTGCGATGGAAAAGCCTGAGAAGAGAAGAGAAGTCCTTGTGAGACAATCCACTTGCATTACACTGACATTTCCTTTGGCCCAGAGGCATTGATTAAAGGTGAAGTGTGTAATTAGTTTGAGATTTAATGTGCAGAGACAACTGTAAGCCACTCATAATGCCAAGTGTACTCTGTAAGGCACATTAATACTTAGTTTCTAATTTTCTGTCATGTTTATCTGTTATTTAACTAATTGCAGACTAGGTCATTCAAATACAATCATTCTCCTCCGCAAGTGAAGCTACAATTATGAAATGCACTCTCCTATAAAATGTAGCACATATTAATGGTGGAGTTCATTCATGATAACCTGTCATGAGGAGGAGCTTGCAGTCCGTTTTCACTCATTTGCATTTGATGAGTAGTCGGTCTTGATGTTTGTGTGAAATATGCAATCAGAAAATAGCTCAAATAAACTGAAAAAAAGAAAATTATAGTATATATCAAATATTTCCAACATTTTTCATTAAACATGAAGAACCAATACAGAAATGTAATACTGTTAAATGGTTACATTTATATATAAAAATGCAACTAATGGCGCAAATATACACAATTCAAATTAGTAGCTTTGATAATGCCATTGGCACTTGTCTAGCTAAAAATACAAATCAAACCTAGTGCCTCCAGTGATCATCCATATGGTGTCTAGTAACTGTTGATGTTTTGAACCTCCTGAGTTCCCCTATATCTCTTATATCACTCTCATTAAACTCACAGACAGACAGACCTTTGGCCTGAATACATCATCTTACACACATGCAACTCACCAGTGAGTGAGTGTGTGTGTGTGTGTGTGTGTGTGTGTGTGTGTGTGTGTGTGTGTGTGTGTGTGTGTGTGTGTGTGTGTGTGTGTGTGTGTGTGTGTGTGTGTGTGTGTATGTGTGCGCGTGTGTGTGCGTGTGCATGTTTGTGGTCATTGGTTGTCAAAGATGTAGGCCCTGACACAGGCACTGAACAGATGTGAAGTGTAGACAAATATTTGTCAGAGAGATGTATTTTTCCATCCTGGGATTAGCATTGCAGCTAGAATGGACAGCCAAAGCCATGGAAGCAAGTAACTAGACACCACTCTTAAGACTTCAAGCGTGAGGAATGATAGAAAAAAAGTAAACGAGTACCTATGTGAGAAGCAGCACTTGGACAAGAGCAGGATTATCTCATAATGCCTTGCTTTTGTCAAATGCCACTTTGCCTTGATGAGGGAGCTTGAGCATTTCTCAAACTTTCATGTTTTGGTCTGAGAAAATGGCAACTCTAGCTCAAGATCAGCGGTGAGCGAGACACGGAGAGCTGTTTTAACATAAATCTGGGAAAACATCTTTCCACTTGAGCATTTCACTCTTACGATTCTGCTTGTAATAACAGTCAGGTCACATGTTACTCTCTCATTGCGAGTAGCTGTCACCTTTGGGCAGTGAAGGAGTTTTATGAAGAGGTTCACAGACTGCTGAGAGTGTAATAGGAGTCCCGCAGAACTACACCTCCATCAACACGTATGAAACACCTGGAGAAACACTCGCTCAAACTGCTGTGAGAAGATTAATGGAGAAGAACAGAAATAAGAAGAACATCACGGCTCCAGCCACAAATTCATTGTATTGTGCTAAACACATTACTACTTTTCCCCTTTATTGTAACCTAATGTTTCATGGTCATGTAATAAAACAAATATTGTAATTTTAATGGTAAAATACAAAAAAAATGCTATGACAAAAACCTGTTAATTGGTTAACGATAAGTTCCCTTGCTAAATACGGTGAAAAACTGTGATGAATCTAAAGGAAAATTTAATGTAATTTTACAGTAAAATACTGTTAAATACTGTTAATTTTATCCCTTAAAATTAATCTTTGATAAACACAATGACACATTTAAACATTTTCTTTTTTCTTTTACCCGTGAACATTTCTTCATGCCTTAAAAGGGTCCTATTATGCCCTTTTGGTTTTTGGGGTGTGCTAGAATAGGTTTTCATGCTTGATTGTTCCGGAAATCCTTTATTATTATTATTATTATTATTATTATTATTATTATTAATAACATATTTTATATTACTGCAGTACTACTTTTCCCAGTCATTCTTGAATGCTCTGTTTACTTCCTGTTTCGATGAAGCCCCTCCTTCCGAAATCCGCAATGTAATCTGATTTGTTAACTGACCCAGTGTGTTGTGATTGGCACATGCATGGGGAAGAGACCAGTCTCCATAGGAGAGGCGTGCTCGGCATTTAAACAGCTGCAGTGATTAGGCTCCATTAACAACAGGTGTGCCTCATCACATGCCCACCAACCCAGGGTATTTCAGTGCCCCTCCTCTCTCATGCACCCACTCCTGTCGGGAGCCTGGTGAAGGGCGGCGATTTAGGGACATGACGATGATAATTAGGGGGGAGGCAGACGACTGCTATAATATATATATATACATATATATATATATATATATATATATATATATATATATATATATATATATATATATATATATATATATACTCCTGAACAAAATCTTAAGACCAGGGGATGCATTGCAAGGGATGCATTGTAGGTTGTAAGTGCTGCTTCAAAAAAAACAAAAACAAATAGAGAGTAAGCAATTTATTGAAAACTGTATTTAAACTCAAACATGCTGTTCATCAGCTGATCAAAAGTTTAAGACCTTAGCCCAAAAATAAACGCACAGCAGAACTAAAAGTGTCAAAAAAGGACTCAGTAGTGAGTAGGCCCACCGTTCTTGTTGATCACTTCAAACACTCGTTTCGGCATGCTTGATGAGACTGTTTCCAGGAGGCTGGTGGGAACATTGCTCCATGTGGTGAAGATGGCTTCATGAAGGGAATCCACGGTCTTGAACTGACGTCCGTTTTTGTAAACTTCCCTTGCCATCCATCCTCAAATGTTGTCAATGGGATTTAGATCAGGGGAACACGCAGGATGGTCCAAAAGAGAAACATTATTTTCCTGGAAGAAGTCCTTCGTCAGGCGGGCGTTGTGAATTGCAGCATTGTCCTGTTGAAAGACCCGGTCATTACCGCACAGAGGGGGCCCTCAGTCAAGAGGGATGACCGCCGCAACAGATCCACATAGCCAGTCGCCATTGTGAGAGGCCTTGCTTGTGCAGCTCAACAATCCTGCCACGTTCAAAGAGAGAAAGCCTTTTTGCCTTTGCCATCAGGAGATCTTGACAGTATGACTGCTTGAAGAACAATGGCATGAAAGCAATATTTTTGTGCAGATTTGACCTTTTATGGCTATGGTCTTAAACTTTTAATCAGTTGATGAACTGCCTGTTTGTGTTTTGTTTCAGTAAATTGCCTATACTCTATTTTTTTGTCTCTTGCTCCGGTTTCTTCTTTTGGCATTTTCAAGCAGCACTTAGTGCGAAATGTGTAAAAAAATTGCAAAGCATCCCCTGGTGTGCATTCGCGTGTGCTAAATTGGTGTTTTTTTTATGCCATCAAACTATTTTGATGCACTGAAATTTCTTGTTAACAATTTTAATATCACAATTTAGTTTTTTTTTTTTTTTTATTAAAAACCAAACTTACTGAACACAAGTAAAGTCACAATTATAATAGAACAAAGATGCATACCACTTGAACCTACTTGAAAACTTTTAAAACTAAATTAATAAGCAGTGTTATGCTGTAAAAAGTAAATGTACATATAAACTGAATAGTCTCCACCGTATATATTCCATATACTGTAGCCTACTACTACACATGCTTTATCTTTAACTATCAATGTTCATGTTAGACACAAATGATTGTGTTGATGAGGATACTCGCAAAGACGGGCACATAACTATGTGTATTTGAACGTTTAAACACAAGGCATGAAAAATAACTAAAGTTTTGACTGGCACTGTATGAGCTGGTGTGCGCTGCACATATCAGGCTGAAACTGTGTTAGGGCTAGTTGCACATTTACCAACATTAATTCTGCCCAACTGCTTAATGTCCATGAATAGTTTATATTTACATTTGTGCATTTGGCAGACACTTTTATCCACAGCAACTTACAGGTGCTGGTGCTTAGATTATTCAATTCAATTAAATTCAATTAAATTCAAGTTTATTTGTATAGCGTTTTTTACAATACAAATCGTTACAAAGCAACTTTACAGAAAATTATGTTTCTACATTATTAGTAGTAGCTTATGGTGACTGTCAGTTTGTGCATGTTTGACAGGATTTTTAGAAAAAATGAATACAAGACGTAGTCAGCTAGACGATGAACATTATTAATATTATTAATTAATAATTGTTATATGATGCAGTCACACTTGTAGCAATATTTGTTAGTTCTGTTGTTGTTTCAGGGTTAGCATCATCTGAGGTCCTCTGAGGGTGAGCATCATCTCTTCTCAGGTGTTCTGGGTCCAGACTGGAGGTTGTGTAAATCCTAGTTAACACGGGATGTAAATCCCTTGGCAAAACATAGAAACAAAATAGAGACATCATTAGCATAGCTGCTGATCCAACAAACTAAAATTAGTTTAACCCAAGCTAATTAATAAAAATGCACATTTGATCAGATGCAACTACACTCACAATTTAAGAGATACATTATTTGAATGCTTGGCTAAAGAGATGCATTTTTAATCTAGATTTAAACAGAGAGAGTGTGTCTTAACCCCGAACATTATCAGGAAGGCTATTCCAGAGTTTGGGAGCCAAATGTGAAAAAGCTCTACCTCCTTTAGTGGACTTTGCTATCCTAGGAACCACCAAAAGTCCAGCGTTTTGTGACCTTAGGGTGCGTGATGGGTTGTAGCGTGGTAGAAGGCTAGTTAGGTACGCAGGAGCTAAACCATTTAGGGCCTTATAGGTAAGTAATGATCATTTGTAACTGATACGGAACTTAATAGGTAGCCAGTGCAGAGACTGTAAAATTGGGGTAATATGATCATATTTTCTTGACCTGGTAAGGACTCTAGCTGCTGCATTTTGGACTACCTGTAGCTTGTTTATTGACGAAGCAGGACAACCACCTAGAAGTGCATTACAATAGTCCAGTCTAGAGGTCATAAATGCATGAACTAGCTTTTCTGCATCAGAAACAGATAACGTTTCGTAGCTTAGCAATGTTTCTAAGGTGGAAGAATGCAGTTTTTGTAACATTGGAAATATGATTTTCAAAAGACAAATTGCTGTCTAATATAACACCCAGATTTCTGACTGTAGAGGAAGTAACAGTACATCCGTCTAGTTGCAGATTGTAATCTAGAAGATTCTGTGTAGTGTTTTTTGGTCCAATAATTAATATCTTTGTCTTATTCGAATTTAATTGGAGAAAATTATTTGTCATCCAATCTTTTACATTTCTAACACACTCTGTTAGCTTGGATAATTGGGAAGTTTCATCTGGTCTCGTTGAGATATATAGCTGAGTATCATCGGCATATAGTGGACGCTAATTCCGTATTTTCTAATAATATTACCAAGGGGCAACATGTATATTGAAAATAGAAGGGGACCTAGGACGGATCCTTGTGGCACTCCATATTTTACTGATGATAAATGAGATGACACCCCATTTAAGTAAAAAAATGTTAGCGATCGGACAGGTAGGATCTAAACCATCTTAGAGCCTGCCCTTGAATACCTGTATAGTTTTGTAATCGATCTATGAGTATATCATGATCTATGGTGTCGAACGCAGCACTAAGATCAAGTAAGACTAGAAATGAGATGCAGCCTTGATCTGACGTAAGGAGCAGGTCATTTGTAATTTTAACAAGTGCAGTTTCTGTGCTATGTTGGGGCCTGAAACCTGACTGAAATTCTTCATACAGATCATTTTTTATACAGTGATAAGTTTATTTAGCTCTTCCTGTCCTATGGTTGTAAAGCACTGCAGTTTATCTTTGGGTGCGATGGATGAAACTGAAGTGTTAGACGCTGTAGGATCTACATTCGCTATTGTATTTCTAATGTTATCTATTTTATCAGTGAAGAAAATCATAAAGTCATTACTATTTAACGTTGGTGGAATATTTGAATCAGGTGGCGTCTGGTAATTTGTTAATTTAGCCACTGTGCTAAATAAAAACCTTGGATTGTTTTGGTTATTTTCTATGAGTTTGTGTATATGCTCTGCCCTAGCAGTTTTTAGAGTCTGTCTATAGCTGGACATACTGTTTTTACATGCAATTCTAAAAACTTCCAAGTTAGTTTTTCTCCATTTGCGTTCAAGACTACGAGTTTCTTTCTTGAGAGAGTGAGTATTACTGTTACACCATGGTACAGTACGTTTTTCTCTAACCTTTTCAATTCAATTTGATGGGGGCAACAGTTTCTAATGTATTAGAGAAAATAGTGCCCATGTTGTCAGTCATTTATCATTATCATCAAAAAGTAGATTTATTTCACTAATTCCATTAAAAAAGTGAAACTTGTATATTGTATTCATTCATTACACACAGACTGATATATTTCAAATTTTTATTTCTTTTAATTTGGATGTTTATAACTAACAACTAAGGAAAATCTCAAATTCAGTATCTCAGAAAATTAGAATATTGTGAAAAGGTTCAATATTGAAGACTCAGCTAAATAACATTAAAATCATTTGTTTTTAAACCACAATTCTAAAAAATGCATTTTACTGATAAGCTTACATCATTATGAGTAAAGCGATTGACATTTTTCTACCAGGTTATTTCACAATTCTTAAGCAAATACATAGAGCTTGTTTAAACACAAAAAGCCAAATACATCCATCAAGTTAATAATCAAACTGACCTAAAATCCATGTGGCACTGTGCCCGGTCCACTCGCTTTTCCACATCTTCTACTCCATTATCAGCTTTAGTAAAATAACCTGGGGATTTTACTGACTATATTTTATCTGCTGTTTATGTTTTATTTATTTATTTATTTTATTTTTTTGAGCCCCTCTCTCACATTTGTTTTAGAATAGCTGACATTTTTACTTATAGAAGTTTGTGAATTGCATGACCAATTCCAGATGATGCCAGAACGAAGTGAAGAGTGGAGGTGAATGTGAACAGCAGGCGCAGCAGCGATCACCTATTAGACAGTTTGTTAGACAAATAGACAAAAGTCAAATACAGAATAAATGCATTTGATTGGTAAACCAAATTTAACCATGACATTTCAGTCTTTAATGGTAATACATGGAATTTATGGCAAAACTCCTGCTGACCTGCTCTTGTCATCTAATTGTGGTTGTATCTCTCTATTATTGCTACTGGATCTTAGTGCTGCGTTCAACACTATTGACCACAACATTCTCTTGAATAGACTAGAAATCTTAGCTGGCTTGACTTAATGGAAGTGCATTAGCATTGTTCAAATCATACTTATCTGACTGCCATCAATTCGTTGCAGTGAATGAAGAGGTATCATATCAATCACAAGTGCAGTATGGAATATATCAAGTTCACACTTTAAATGTTATCCTTGGGAGATATCATCAGGAAGCATGGTTATGCTGATGATACTCAGCTCTATATTTCTTCGAGGCTCTGAGAAACATACCAATTTGAAAAATTTACAGAATGCATAGTCAATGTATAAAAAAAGCTCTTATTGCACAATAGTCCTCCATGTCCGCTGTGTTCTCAAAACTCTGGCAATTTCATAATTCCTCGTATATCAAAATCAACTGTGGGCAGCCGCTCCTTTTCCTAATTACAGTTGATCCCTTACTCTGGAATAACATATCCAACATTGTTCGAGAGGCAGAGACACTCTGTCAGTTTAAATCTAGATTAAATACTCATCTCTTTAACCTGGCTTACACGTAACATACTAACATATTTCTAATATTCAAATCCATTAAAGTATTTTTAGGCTGCATTAATTAGGAAAACTGGAACCAGGAACACTTCGCATAACACACGATGTACATGCTACATCATTAGAAGAATTGCATCTACGCTAATACTAGTCTGTTTCTGTCTTATTACGAGGTCACCGTAGCCACCAGATCCAGTCTGTATCCAGATCATATGGTCACTGCAGTCACCCGGATCCAGTATGTATCCAAACCAGATGGTGGATCAGCACCTAGAGAGGACCTCTACAGCCCTGAATGTCAGCGGAGACCAGGACAACTAGAGCCCCAGATACAGATCCCCAGTGAATTGAACTGTTGGTTTCGTCTGGTCAGAGGAGAACTGGCCTCCCGACTGAGTCTGGTTTCTCCAAGGTTTTTTCTCCATTCTGTCTGGGGTTTTGGTTCCTTGCCTCTGGCTTGCATAGTTGGGGACACTCAATGACCAGTAATTTCGTTGACTTGACCTGACTTGACTTAATAATAGCGCTAATAAGTGGGGGTGTGGTTGGGCATTTTCGCGATCGGCGCTCCAGTCAATCTACTCCAAAGCCAATCATTCTTGCTTGGGCCTTGGGGCTTCAGCCCCACCTAGCCCTACTGTTAACGATGCCGTCAAATTTGCCATACCAATCAGGCCCTGATAATGTTTACGAACAAGAGGATCATGCACAACCTCTACAAGAAAAAAATTAAAGGGTTTTAGAACCAGGGTGGATGGCATCACATGTCTTTGCCATGGTTTCAATTTGACGTCACAATATCTGAAAGAAAAGCACTGTAGTCCGAACAAGACATTTTTTGTAGTTCTTGAAAAGTGTTTTCTGTTAAAGAGAATATCTCCTTTACTTAGAGATTTTTAACCTAGCAGATCTTTTTTTATGCTCAAGCAGGTGTACAGTATATTAGCATTATCTTCTTGTGATGAGCTTTGATTCATCATGTGGCTATTATAGTTTTTTCTGTCAAAAACTATGAATTTGAAAGTATTTCACAGTAAAGTAACAATGTTCAATTTACATTTTTATAATATATGGTAAGGTATTTTACTGATAAACAATTGTCAGGTTTTTACTGCAGCATTTAAAAAAGAAAGAAAGAAAGAAAATTCTGGGCTAATGTTTTGAAGTACACTTGGTTTATGTTTTAAAATGACATGTGGTCTAATTTTCAGGCCTCACATTGAAAACAAATGTGTATGCACATACATAGAAGCAGGTGGAATTGTTTTTGACAAGAAGTAATGAAGAAGGTTATTTTAGCCTATGCCTTGAAGTCTAGGTGGGGCAAGGCCACATCACCCTAATATAAGACTGAACAAATTAACAAACACACATGCACAAGCAAGAGGGAGTATTGTAACCTAAACATACAGTATGTGTACAGTGTGATTCAAAAGTCTGAGGTCAGCAAAGAAATTAGCATTGTGAAAATGCTTCCATTTGACATTTATGTAATTTCATTCATTCATCATCATGAATTATATTATTAGCATTAAAAAAAAGTTGACCTGAAAGATTAGCATGATGCCCTCCTTTTACTTTAATGACAGCTGGACTCGAGCTGACATGAACAGAACATGATGATCATGTTCTCCAGCATGATTTGACAATGATCCAAAGAGAATCTTGTGCTTTAATTTGACCTTTTGATTAAAATAGTTCCCATGATCAATTACAATCAGTAATTTGCTTATATAATTTTGGCTTACTAGAAATAGTCTTAAATATGTTGTTGTCTTATTAAACCTTTAATTTAATCCTAAAATTATTTATATATTTTTTCTAGGTTTAAATTAGATTCTGAGTTCAATGTGGACTTATATATACATACACAATTACACATTATGATGTTTTTCTTAAAGGAAAAGTTCTCCCAAAAATGAAAATCATTTACTGACCGTCCTCGTATAAATCTGAGAAGACTTTAGTCAGTGGTGACCTACATTCTTTAAAAATATCTTCTTTTGTGTTCTGCAATAGAAACAAAATCTGGTTTGGAATGACATGAGGGTGAGTCAATGATGACAGACTGTTCATTTCTAGGTCAAATATCCTTTTAAGATCATGCATTTTGTACACTCAAAGTATTTTATCCCTCCTGTCTCCACTCCAAACCCCCCACAAACACACTGTCCCGTGTGTCTGCAAGAGATGTGTCAGTCACGGCCGCAGCAGCTACTGTCACAGTACATTACTCACCGCTCTTACGCACTTCACTCCCATCACTCGAGATGGAGTGAGATAGACCCGGTCATTAGTTTATCTTCTGTCATTTTACAAGACTGTCACTGGCACATACCTACACGAACATGCAGCATATACTGTCTTGTCTTTACCTCAGACTGTCTGCTGCATTTAGCATGTTTCTCATTTTTTCACCAGAAAAGCTGATGCCTGTTGCATAATGTGCTTGTGCAAATGTATTTATCTTATTTATCTTATTTTATTTTTCTCAGCATAGCCAAAATACAGTAATATTGTACCATCTTATTATGTGAATCAATTAAATTCTGAATTGCTCAAGAAAAAAAAAAATTATTATCACTGTGGAAAACAGTTGTTCTGCTGTATTTTAGTAAAAATCGTGATTCTTTTTTTTCATTCAATATTGTATTTATATATATATATTAAAAAAGAACAGCATTTATTATATATATATATATATATATATATATATATATATATATATATATATATATATATATATATATATATATATATATATATATATATATTATAGTAATAATAAAAATAAATAAATAAAAATCCTACTGACCCCAACATTTGTGATAGTATATATACAATTGAATGACAATATTTTGTTGGCCAAATCAATGGCTTTATATTTGTTTGTTACTTTTAAACCCATTTTTATTGTCACCTGCATTAAGTTTCATAACTGTACAAAAGTTTGTTGAAAAGCTTATTATAGGCTATTGATTGCAATGACCTGGATGAACAATGAATGCTACAGCATTTTAGTATTTATGTCAAATTACAGTATATTCACTGGCCTAAATATGAGACGGGTAGTCCCAGTCTCCCCTATGAATTTTTAATAATAAAAGAAATATGCGAGCTTTTGACTTGTCAAAGATTGTCTCCTGGGAGTAGTAAACAAGTAATTGTTGTGTCCATCCCATAATTTAGACCAGATAATAAGATTTAATCTTAATTTATGTCTAAAGCTTTAATAACAGAATAACATATTAGAGATAAAGATGTTGTTATTGATCTCTTTATGGAGTATTGCTCAGCTAGAGCGTTATACTTCCTCAGACACTTTAGCCGTCTGACCTGAAGACTGTTTGGTTGTGGCGTAAATCAAAATACTGTCTGTTTCTGTTTCTTGTCTGTTAGGTGTTATCCTAAAAGTGTTATCAAATCCCTTCTTAGACCTGTGCAGTGATGTTAAGCCTGAGTTAAGCACAGTCACTTCTGTGAGAGGAATGTTTGAGTCTAATGCTGGTTTGTGTAAATGCACAGCAGGTGTTGCTGCTCAGAGACGTGTAATTGAGAATTTCCAGACCAGAGTAAAGCATCACACACTTTGGAAAGCACATCCCATTCTTTTTTTCTATTATTCTTTTTATTTTTTAATTGGACTAACACAGTAGCAATCATTGAGTATCCATTACCAACCATGAAACAAATCATTAGTTATATTAGTGCAATATGCTCATGCTCTGTTTAAATAGTGATGGTCAGCTGTTTTTTTCATTGACTACAGCATGGCTGTTTGATTGAAATGAAGCGTCTGGTTTCTGGAAGTCATTCTGCATGATATCATCTGCTGAAAGCATTCAAAACAGATTTCTGAAATCATCTTAATGCCAAGACTTCCTGAGACTTCATCCATCAGTTCAGAATACGCCAGCACAACTAGCTGAAATAGAGGAAACTGTGATATGACCCAGAAAGATTTCTTAAACTGAACCAGTCATTGTGATTTTTGCCGTGATTTTGTAATTATTGTACAGATCTTTGCATGTCAAATTACACATTTATTTATTTACTTATTTATTCATACATTTATTAATTCATAATTTTATAAAAATCCTACTGACCCCAACATTTTTACTGGTAGCGTAAAAATGGCTTTATATTTGTGTATGTTACTTTTTAAACCCATTTTGTGTTTGCCCTGCATTATTTAGTTTCATAACTGTTTACAATGTTGATTGATTTGCAGAAGCCATTGTGACAATTGAATTGTTAGTTGTTTGTGTTGTTGTAGATGTGTTATGGGGGAAGGGCAGATTCTTTTGAAATATGATGACATGTCAGACGCCAGTGAGTTGTCTCGAAAAGTATCTCGTCTTAGTCACAGGAAAAACATTCCACAGCATTGTTTCTAGCTATGCGCTGATCATAGATCAAAGGATGAAGAGATGAAGCCATTGTTAAGAGATGAGTCTCAAGCAGATGTTTCTTGTTTATGACACAAGGAGGAGGTCTGATGGTTGTAAGGAATTAAGTGTAAACAATTATATGTGCATGTAAGAAAATAATCAGTTAGCAGATGCTTTTTATTTGAGCTACTTTGTATGACTCTTCATGCAAAACAGTTTAATTTCAACTATTTGTATTGGATTGGATATTGTCTTGCCCCATTCTGCTTCAAATCATGCTTTTCCACATCATTTCGATAGGGCTGAAGTCAGGACACTCACTTGGCCTTTCAGTACTTTAAGTCACGCTGTTGTTGATCTGATCAAGTGTTTTGGATCTTTTGTCAGGTTACATTATCATACTTCTGCGTTCTAGAATACAGACGTCTAGACGTTCTCAATTTATTCTGGATTTAAGTCTGATGACTTTAATCGTTTCAACTATTTGTTCAATAAAGATATGGCAATTTGCATTAATAGGGAGGAAAAAAAATAATATCAGCAAATAATCAGTAAAACAAGGTTCATAACCTTCAGAAAATGTTGACTGTGAACCCAAGAAAACTAAATATCACACACACTGGAGTAATGATGCTGAAGATTCAGCATTGCATCGCTGGAATACATTTCATTTGAAAACGTATTAAAATAGAATATTGTTATTTTAAATTCTGATAATATTTCACAATATTAACATTTTTACAGATTTTTTTATCATGTAATTAATTGTATTTCCAGTAATTAATTGAAATTAGTTCAACAGCTTTGCAGGATATTAATTTATTATTATTATTATTTTATTTTTTTACAGAACAAAGACACTTTTTTATGCTAGGATAATTTTAGATTTGATATTAGATTTTCTAACATATTCTACAAAAACAAAAACTTGGCATTTAGGCCTTTAATGCTTATAAATATAGCTTTGAATGGAAAATGCATATGACTAATGCCAGTTGATGATGAAAGTCAGATGCCATTTTTGCAGAAATATATCTATTTTATTTTTAGCATATTTCCAAACATGCTCTAAGTGGACAGTAAATCACCAGTTCCTCTTTCGCTATCAACAGTCATGAGTGTGACAAACATGATAGGACAGCTCACGATAAGATTGCAAGCAGCCAAACTTTTTTTCCCAAGTCATTGGTCTTTTTTTTTTTTTTTTTGTGGCTTCCAGACTTTCCTAACAAGAAGCTGTGTGTGATAATGTCAGTGAGAAGTGGCTTCACTGTTGAAATCATTTTAAATTGTCAGAACAAACAAGACTGCAGTTTGTCCAGGACAGTTATCAGTGGTGGGAGAGAGACGTGAGTGTTTTTACTGGAGGAAACAAAGGGTGAGGTGGAGCATGAAGCCATTGTGAACAAACAGCAAAGTGTTTTATGCCAACATGATTTATCTGTACATGCTACGCAACTAGCCAGTGGGGTTTTGTGGGAACCCTGTCCCAGCACAGAGGAGGTCCTGGACTAAAACCTACAGGGACTGAAGGTATCCTTTGAAAATGGAGGAAATGACGGTTGTTCACTCATCCTGTGCATTTAGTTTGAGATTCCCTTCTGAAGATTTATTGCAGGGTTTTATTGTTGTTCCGGTTTGTTTTGTCACATTCCTTTTTTTTTGGTTCAAAGGCTTCCCCTCCCTGGAGTTTCTCATAAGCGAATGATTCAGTTCAACACTAAAGTAGAGAGCTACAAATATTTATGCAATAACCGTTTCTCTTTTTAGCTTGTTATTCATTATTATAAGTTCATCTCCGGACACACGCTTAGTTAAGCGCAGGCCTCTGTCTGTCATCCAAGACTTACATATCATCACTTCAAGCACATGTTCTCTTTTCGCGGGATGTTTAATGATGTGAGAAAAGCCTTGATGCCTCTCACAGTCTCTTTTTAGTTGGCACTTACAATGTGAACGGTCATAATATAGACACCTGCTTTGGCAAGTCTGAACAACCTTATCTGACCAGGTCATTCCAGTTCACAATTTTATGCTCACATACTTAATAATGGAAGCAAAGAAACAGCACTGATGTAGAGCTTAAGTGGTCCTTAAGAAGGGACGGAGGTTTTGAATCCAGGTTTGGGTGACTAAGGGCTTTGTAACTTCATATCAGAGGATCTTTATGTGTCCTGTCATCAGGGCTTGGAACCTAAATTACATTTTTACTCTTTTGTTTTGAATAAGACAAAAACCTCAATGTACCTCTTTAATTTAATTTAATTTAATTTAATTTAATTTAATTTAATTTAATTTAATTTAATTTAATTTAATTTAATTTAATTTAATTTTGAAAGTGATTTTCCATTCTGTTTATTTTTGAAGTTGATTTTGGGTGCAACCAGATGAATAATACATAAAGTAATAATCTAAAGTTGATAAAGTTTCAAATTAACATTAAAAAAAAAAAAAATTCAAAATAAAATAAAATTAAGTACATATTAAATTAAATTAAATAAACAATTCAATATAATATAAATATTTAATTGATAAAATTAAGTAAAATAAAAATTTAATTAAACAAAAAATGTACTACATTGAAATAAATTGTGGAAGTGATTTTAAAGTTGTATTTTTAAATTTTTTATTTGGAGTATTTTTATTTTGGAGTTTCTTTTTTTTTTTCGTGTCCATACTGAAATGTATTCTGCAGAATTCCACAGATTTTTTCTTTAGAATCTGGAGAAAAAAAAAAAAAAAAAATATATATATATATATATATATATATATATATATATATATATATATATATATATATATATATATATAAACATTCCTGAAATAATATTAATGATGATGATGATGATAATAAATCAATAAATTATTTTCTTTTTGTATAATTTGTTTCTATTTTAGTTCAAATGTTTACTCCTTTCAAAACTATTGCCTTTCTGAAGACCTGCATGGTTTGTAGTTCACCCGTGTTCTTAGTTTGAATTTACTTGGGGCAATTCAGGGCATTTAGAATTCCATACTTATTTTCTGCCTATACTCTTTGCAATACATTGACAATGAATGAAATACATTGACAAGCAGCAGTATACTCAGCCTAAGCCCATTTATTCAAGTGTTTCATGTTCAACTAAACCACCTCTGATAAACAGTGAAAAAAGGTTAATACAGTATATACACAGCATTGTCTGCAGCGCTCACTGCATTCAACCTATTTCACTCAAGAAAGACAAATATGTACAGATTTAGTTTTGAAACTGACATCACACCCAAACTGATCAGAATGTTTAGATGGGCATAGGGGTTTGTGTTTGGATCTAAATAACAGGAGATGAGACATTTATGTTAGATGCTGTGCTCTCTTATTTTCTGTTTGCATATCATCTAAGTTCAACAAGTTCCTTTTGCGGTGATTCATTTCTGGTTAACATCTAATACTTAATTCAAAATAACACTAAATCAGACTTCACCACAGATGTTGTATAAAAATAAGGTTTTATAAATCTCTTTTTATAAATTTCCAGCTTCCAGTTTATTAATTTGTCAAATAACCCGGGTTTAAAAATGTACAAACATAATGTGATTTTATGAAAGATGTGCTCTGCCTCTCATACATGCACATCCAGCTTTTTTTTTTTTTTTTTCGGCATGAGGCAATTAGCACTCATTGTGTTGTTGTGACCACTTCCTCAGCCACAAACCACAACTGTTCCCCACAGGCTGTGTGAGCGGTTATGAAAAGGAATAATAGCACATTACAGACAAAATTCAGTAGGATTTCCTGTCCTTCACCAATCATGTTGCAATGTGTCAGATGACACTTTAAGCATCAATGATAAGATCTTAATTAGTTAGACTCATTGGCCATAATTTGATAAAGCTGTGATAGACAAAGCACCAGTGCAGTTCTCCAATGTACCATAATGAAGTATAAAGCAAACCCACAGGAAAGAAAACCATGTGAGATCTCTTTATTAGCCTCATTGTTTGCAGGGAGAAAATGACAGCAGGGAGAATAAGTGTTTCAGAAAGTGTTTTTCAGAAAACACTGTATTTTTCCTACAGCTTCAAAAGAGATTGAAACAATATAACAGAAAAAAATGGAGATAAACTTATTCAATTCTTCCAATACTGAATTATCTGAAATGCTAGCAATAATTATCAAATATTTCAAAGCAATACTCAATTCTGATTGAGTCCTTGCATTGAGATCAAATAAGATAATCTAACATTCAAAGTAAAAAAATGCTTATTAACTAATACAAACTAATAAATAATATTTTTTCTCTTTTTTTATATATTTGTCATATTATATACCGTGTTCAGGATTATAGTATTAAAATATGTACAATTTAAAAAAAAAATATTATGGAAGCTTGTTTCTGCCACAATTTTTTTCATGCAATTCTGAGGTTATATTTCATAATTCAGACTTTGTCTCTAATGTAGATATAAATTTAGATTTGTGAGATGTAAACTGAGAATTTTAGAGGATTTCTTCTTGCATTTTCATCTATACATCTCTACAATTCAATTTTTCACAATTCTGAATTGCTGGATAAATATTCAGAATGTTGAGATGTTGCATTGCAATATTTGTTCTGTGGCAGAAATATGCATCCATTACATGTGTATTAAAAAAAAAACTGTTTTGGAACAGTCATTATTTAAAATAAAAATAATAATAAAATGTTACATCATTCAACATAGTAATGCATATGTATATATTGCACTTCATTTTCAGCTTATTTAACATACTTTAAAATCCTCTAGGAATTATTGTGGCTTGGCAACATGGACACTGTAGTTTACTTCATTGTAGTTTACTGTTTCATGCCTCCTCAGCTTTAAGCTCGTAATTGTCTGCTCTCAATCAACTAAATAAAAAAGAGATTGCATTTGATTGCAGTGCCAACTTTTTTCAGGAAAAGAGCTGGAAGTCAGCGCATGCTTGCTGCTGAGCGTAACGCTGACTGTAATGACAGCAGATCCCTGGGTGAAGCATTCAGGCTGTGCAGCAGCATCTAACATTACATCAGTATCAGGCTCCTCTAGCACACAGGTGTTGGCCTGCACCATCCAGACGTCTTAAACTACTCATACATGAGAAAACACCGACCTGCGTTCTTACACACACTCATTCAGTGCTGAGCAGAAGCTCATGGAAAAGAAAAAGGGGGATTTTTCTTTGCCTTTCTCAATTCATGTATACTGAAGAACTCCCCACCCGTCGGATTACGTAAGAGATTGTGGACTATAATCGAGAGGTATTATCTTGGAGGGAAATGATTTGCTATGTGGGACTTTAACTGTGTCCTCTTAGCCTTGGGTTCCCAGGGGCCCCTGCTTCCCCCTTGCTAATGGATATAATCAAGGGCACAATTAGACGTTCTGTCCTGGCGCGGAAAATAACAGTCAGGGCATTTACGGTATCTAAATGCCCTGAAACAGGGCTGCTTTTGTCATAGTGCAGTCTGCGATATTTTAATAATAAAATTATCAAACCAGTGTTTATCTGCACAGTGCTCAGTTAGCAAGCTAGTGATTAGAATTGCTTGCTGAAGACGACTGCTATGCAGAAACAAGAAACAATGGACATCTTTCAGGTGAAGTATTTTTTATGAATAAATGAAAGCCATTTATCTTTATAAGCATAGGAAGAACTTTTTTTAAATCTTTGAAAAAATATTTCGTTTATTTATTGATTTATCCATTTATTTATCCCAATTATCCCAATTAGTTGCAACAATTTATATAGAATTCTTACAATTAAAATGTTAATGTTAAAAATTAATGATTATATAATAATCAATAACTTTTTGGAAAATATGGATGTATTTATTTATTTAACAATCAAATAATTAATATTTTTTAAATCATTCTAGTAGGCTGAAAAGTTCCTGCCACTGATTCACTCATACTATTCAGATATGTATGTATCCATGATTTATTATTTATAAAGTTGTATTAATTCATTCAATATTTTTTTGTCCTGTCTTAATGACAGTTTTGAAACCTCCTCACTGCTTTTTTTTTTTTTTGCTTTTCATTTCATTGCTTTTCCATGAGAACTTTGAGAAACATTTTCATGAGAAACATTTTTCCAGTTCATTACAATATTTTTAGAATCATTTATAAACCTTTTTTAATTCCAATCTTTCAATACTTTCAATTATATATAACATAATGTTAATTAAAAATATATATTAAAAAAATCGCGTAAATAAGTATAATTTTTTTTTTTGCATTTTTAAAGACCTTTTCCTATTTACTGTACTAAATTTACTTTATTTTTGGCTTTCCTAAAATCATCCACCTCTCTCTCTCTCTCTCTCTCTCTCTCTCTCTCTCTGTTTCTATTTATCCGTCTATCATCTTCTAATTTTGAAGAGTGAGAAAGATAAAATTTAAAATTTCTATCATTACAATTAGTATTAGTAATATTTGTTTGTTTGTTTATACTGCTGTCATTACCACAATAAAAAAGAGAAGAGCTATTATAACAGGAACTCCAGTAGAGCTGCAGAATAACAGTCTAAAGATAAATGTAGTTAAATACATTTTTACATCATGATCTGAGAGTAGCTTTATTATTTACTTTTCATACATTTCCATTTCCATATCTTACACAAAATAGTGAAATTTGAACCATTCTGTATGAAGATCTTATATTGACATTTTCCTGTTTATGCTTTCAGAAAACAGAGCCTTTCAGTGTAAGTCTATCACCGTGTGCCCAGCACACAGCTTCTGTTTGGAGTTTGTCAAGGCTGGAGCCGAGCCTCGTTCCTCATTAATCCTTCTCCAGGACAGACTTTCAACTGCATGATTAATTGTGGCAGAAAACTGGTGTAGTCTCCACTTCATAAACCCATGTGATTGTGGCTGGACATTAATAAAAACTCTGAATTCATAAATGCTATGAACGTGGTCATTCTCCTTACTGGGACTGGAAAAAGAAAAGCAGTTTTGATCCATTCAGCTGCTGGTGTTGAATAACAAAGCAACTACACATAATGATGCAATAAGATCAGAAAATTATGTAGTCAAATATCCACATATCTGACTGTATGTAAAAAAAAAAAAAAGAACCACATGGAAAATTTGTATGACAATATAAATCTGCTGGTAAGTGTCACAGCAATATCAATAGGACTTGGGGACAAAATGTTTGGCATGGCATAAGAGACATCAGTGACACAGTGATGGATATAATACAGTACAGTGCCATTTAGTCCCTATAGAGCAGGTCAGTGTTGATCTAACAATCATTTTTAGAGAAGAACGTGCTAGGTATTATTGCATAGGTTGTTACTTCACTTAATATTATCTTTAATATGTTCATTTTAGCAAAACACTTCTTTTCGACACAAATTAGAGTCCGTGTAACTCATGGTTTGCACATTTAAGAATGAAATAGTCCACATTAGCACAAATGAAATAGCAGCTGTGGAATATTGGCAAAGTGGATAATTGGAACGAAACTTTTAATCAAATGCACTTTAATTTTACAGCTTCTTGTCACTCGCAGTCCTAGTGAATTGGTCAAGTAAGCGGTCTTGTCTCTGTAGCTTGGCAGGTAAAAGTGGGTTGCAGCGCTGATGGAGCTTCAGTGCAGTTTTCACTGAGCGTTTAGCGGGGAAGCTTTGTGGTTGGAGCACTCAAGCATGACTGTTTTGTGTGGGATTGGCTGACAGTGAGATCATGAAAGCTTGTCTGCACTCTGTCTGTGTCCCACCCTGCTCGCTCTTTTCTTTAAAACACAGGACTCTCTGTCAACAGAAGTTATTTTCAGTTCCAGTTGTTACTGAATCAAATGCATTGTAATACAAACACTTGCCTGCATGGTGTAATGAGGGGGGGAAGAAAGTTATTTATTTCAAATAGCTTGGAACTAACTTTCGCTGCTATGAAAGCTTCAGAAATTAGATATAAAATGTCCCTGAAAATAAATAGAAAAAACATCCTTTCTGTAGGAAAAGATAAATACTTTTTTTTTTGACTATAGTAATTATAAATAGCATTAAAAAAGCTGAAGATAAACAAATGCACAGGTGGCTACCTGAAGAAATACTATTAAAAGAACCAATCAGAAACATAACAGATTACTGTAGACTGTGCCACAAATAATGATTTCTGTTCGATTATATTAAATAGTATAATAAAAAAAATATTACTTTGTTATATATATAAATAATATTTATTTATACAATTATATTACATATTTTTATAATACATTTTATTATATAAAAAACTGAATGAATAAATATTTTATTATTATTATTATTATTATCCATGCTGTTTACTTTGCTTATCAACAACTGTAATATGGAAATCAAACAAACTTTATGCAGCACTTTAACACTTTAATTTAACAGCTTGCAATGCATTCCTTTTGTCTTGTGTCGCCATCCAAAACCACATTTTTTCAGTTTCAAATGACTTTATAGAAGTCAAATAATCGGAAGTTTGGAAATTAAATGACCTGAGGATTGAAAAATAATAATAATAATAATTCCTTGGTTTCATATGAACAGTTCTACAGCCAAGGCAACTGTACCAGTCTCCTCCATTATTCAGATAATCTGTCTGAGATGTTTGCACACATCCACTCAAGAATACATGCAAAATCCAATATAGACAGATAAGAGATTTTCTTGGCTTTTTTTCTCACAAGGTATAAATAATATTTATTTTCTTGTACAGTAATAGCTTGTGCCTGTTAACTGCAGCCGAGTCCAGTGTCTTTAAACATGCCTTATCAATAATCATGATAACTTATGCTATGTTTTTTCCCCTTCTGTCCTGCTCTGACCGTCCACTAATTATTTCCATATTGTTTGACATGCATCAACTGGACATGATATCATGACAATTCATTTGGGCCTTGGGCTCCTCTGGGTCATCAGCATTTGCATCCACCACTTAATTCTGTCAGTTTGGAATCAGAAACACACAGCTGCTCATCTGAGGAGGCCGTCCCTGTGAATCTGTCTATTATGGATGAGGTTCTCAAACATCTGCATTGACAGTGCATGGCCCTGCAGACCACAGTGGAGCATCCTTCATGTCATTGAGCATCTCCTGAGAGCTTTGTCGAGCTGGGAGACAAAAGCCTCTGCTGATGCTTTCCATCTGGCTAATGCTGAAGCACTGGAGTGCAGTGGACTTCTAAAAAGAGGCAAAGTCCCCTCTCTGTGTCGTATATTCCAGTTATATTGAATGTTTACACGGTTTCTGGGTTAAAGGCAAATGGAACATCATTTATCTTTTACTATCAACAAGCAAACAAACCATGCTGTTTTTTATGTTTATATTAAAGGAGTAGTTCACCTAAATCCAAAACATAGATGAGCTTGTTTCCTCACTGGAACAGATTTGGAGAAATTTAGCATTACATTGTCACGTTTCAGGGTGCCTCATTGACGTCCTCCATTGTCTGTGTTTATCCTTTCATTTTCAGCAGCTTGTGACCAACCTGTCCTCCAACCAATACGCTCGCACAGGTCGTTTGTCCAAAATCCCTGAAATACGACCCATCAGAGCGTATACTACAATTGTGCCCATATCGGCAACAGGATGTTTCGATATTAATGTTTTGTACTCTTTTATTTGCGCTATAATTTGGATTTCGTGTAGCTCAGTTGGTAGAGTACTGCATTATACGACTATATGTATTCATGGGTTCGATCCCAAAGAACGTTCGTGCTCATAAAATGTATATGCTATATAAATCATAATTTTGCATGATTTTGTTGAGCGGCAGGTTCAGGGGAGGGGTTAGGTGTGGTCATTTGAGCGAATAAGACACCTAGTAATTACTGTCAAATCGGTGTAAAAAGTCCACACATTCCATTTAAATAAACGCGCATTTTGATTGGTAAAGACATTACACGTCGTTTCATGATGACAGACGCAACACGATACTGTCATTATTCTTACACTTGCTAGATGGCGCTTAACTTACGACCTATGATAATTTTTTGTTTCCTATATAATCTATATTTCCTATATAATCTTAGCTGTGTCTGTCTTTTGTTGAGAGTAGATTGTTTTGTGTTCTGATGCATTTGGTAAGGTTGTTCTGTGTGCATTAATCAAACACTTACCACTGTTTGCCTGCCCTGTACCCCAGGACGTGTTGAGAGGAGAGACAGATGCTCGTTGCCTCACTGACCTCTCTGTTTTGTTTCCCATCCTGTTTGAGCGCTGGGTCTTTTGCATCTTTCACAGCCTCTGTAGTACGCAGTAATCGGCAGGATCCCCCAGAGACTTGTTCACTATTTTTGTCACTTTTGAAGATTCTTTTGTTTTTGTTTCTTGCCCTGAGAGAATAAATCTCTGTTTTCTCCAACTCCTCTTCATTTGAGTCCTCTGTTATTCCATCCCTCGCTCACCAATGGATCCTCTGCAGTGAATGGGTGTCATCAGAATGAAAGTCCAAACAGTTAAACTACCATAATTCCTCAAATAAAAACCGGTGGCCAAATAAACGCAGGGCCTCTGATAGTAGACTGGGGTGTGGTCAACATGGACAAATGAAGGCCGGTCTTAAATAAAGGCCGGGGAAAATTTGTGTGGATAATGAGCAGAGTCAGATAACAAATGTACATGATCACTACCGGAGCGGTTCTCGTTCTTGAGTCAAGAACTGGTTGCATCAGTTTTCGGATCACCAGTACACTGAACTGAGAACTGGTTCTGTCAGACATGTCCGATTCGAGAACCGAGGAGCAGATGATACTGTGCATGTGTGATTCAGCATGAAGCAGACTGATTCTTTTGGTGATTTACACTGAACTGATTCTGTGCTAATGTTATGATCTCTGTCCTGGAACGCTATTTCTTTTAATTTAAAACGGTTTATTTAAAACAATTATTTATCAAAAATATGGAATTAGAAATAAAGGCCTGCCTCTAATAAAATCCTGCTTCAAATAAAAGCATGTTACCTTCTGCAGTTCAGGTAAATAAAGGCCCCGGCTTTTATTTGAGGAATTATGGTAGTCCTTTATCCATAATATTGCTTATTATTATTGAAAAAAGTTTGTTTGAATCAGAAGAGAAATATGCACCGATCAAGCACCGTTTACAAGTGTTTTTATGGATTATAGACAGAGGTTAAAAGTTAAAACGCCTCGATGGATTTGTTTCTTAAACACACAGCTTTTCACTTCACAAGATGTTAACTGATGCAAGTCGTGTAGAATACTTGTTGATTATTGTGGTGTTTTTATCAGCTGTTTGGACTCTCATTCTGACGGCACCCATTCACTGCAGTGGATCCATTGGTGAGTAAGTGATATAATGCTGCATTTCTACAAATCTGTTAAAAATCACAAATTCAATCACATCAAATAAAATCACATCTCAGATGGCCTTGGTTGGCACTATACCTTTTGCATACTGTGAAGAGTGGGACAGGGCCGAGAGCCGTGAAAACGGAGCGAGGCCGGTGGAGTGATTGGAAATGAGCGACACCTGCGCCACTCACCGGTCTCAAATATCACTGGATACAAAAGAGGAGCGACGACAGTGAAGGACGAGAGAGGACCAGGCCTGGAGCGCTGTCGCGCTGTTTTGTGTTTATTTTATTATTAAAGCTTCATTTGATTGTCAGCCGGTTCCCGCCTCCTTCTTACCGTGATTGTGAAGTTTTTACATTGTTGCACATACAATTATTAATATCAAGTTGTATCATTTTTAATGAAGTTAATTAGGCATTACATTCCTTGAAAATAAAATCTTTAATATTACAGTAAAAGCATATTTCATGTTGATTTAATTTGCTTATACTAGCTTTTTTTCAGCTGTTACTATTAATAGTCACCTTTCACTACTTTTCCCCCAACACCAGTTCATTTACTTAAAATAATTGTGAAATAAGGCACAATTCAGTTCATGCCGTTGGAATTTTACCCATTTTTAACCCATTTTTCTACAGCTGAATGTGGAAAAATGATTAGCTCTTAACATTTTTCAGCAGTTGGTTTGAATGAAATTGATAAATACTCTCATGCACTAGAAAAAAACACTGGCACTCGAAATGCGTTATGAAGTGGAAACTTTTCAAAAGTTGATATATTTGACAAATGGGGTGTGGAGAAAGATAAATAATAAGCGCTTGTGCAATATAAATATACAGTATATATATATATATATATATATATATATATATATATATTCTCTCTTTCTCATTGTTCATGGTAGTCAATTCACTCTTGTTTGAATTTGGCAGACTATACAGTGCCCAGGTGCATCATGGGCCATCTTTAAATTGTTGACAGGATCAGAGAATGATGGGCCATTTGGTTTTATTCAAAGTTGACCTTTCATCTGAAACAATTCTCTCAATCGCTTCACAAGTTGTCAAGAATCGGTGCTTGGGTGAGAGCAGCAGTAACTTCTGCCCAGAATAATTAGCTCATGTGCCAACCAGGCACCAGTGGCCATGGTCCAAGAGCAACTTAGACAGTGGAAGATGAATTTATTTCTACATTTAGACTGTTGTGAAATGTTCTCTTCTTTAAAATAATGAATAGCCAAAATGAGAAGGAAAAAAATTACACTTAATGTAATTATTATCATACTTTGGAATGGGTTCCATGCATTAGAACTTTTAGTAGCAGTAAATCTCTTGGTCTGATGAACATTATCTGAACATTAATTAAATATATTAAGTGTGCTGTGGAATGCTTTGTAACCTTAATCAGTCATTACAATTAATTACAGATGTTTGTTCAAAATTTCTTTCCCATACATGACTGGTTTGGGACTGCTTGAATGCTTTCGGTGCCAGATGCTGCAAGGAGAGCATGACAATTTTACATTTTCCTCTTCAGTTCCACGCGACTCAGCATGAAACATGTCGACACTTAGATCATTCTGGGATGGAAAACATCATGCCATGACCTTTTCTGATCAGGGAAAACAGTTAAGCTAACGTGAAAAATGGTGACAGTTTTTAAAGGGGCACTTGTTTACTAAAAAAATATATATATATATAATTTTTTGGCATGTTGCGATTTTGAAGCACTTTATTATTATCCACTTTATTAATGTAGAAAAAAAAGCTATTAGTACTTAGCTTTTTCAGAAATGTAATTGAAGTATAAAATGCTTGATGCCCTATCACATAACGCTTTCCAAAATCTTTCAATCGCTCACTTCTGTCATGTTTCCATCTCTCATGGACATAATTGACTTAAAAAGGCAATTTCTACTTTTTGTATTTATTTTGATGTTCCCTCATCTTCCACTCGGTCTGGGCAGATCATCAGCTTTTATCTGGCAGTCAAACATAAATATCTGCTTCCCTGTCCCTGGCCCGCTCAGCACTTGGAAGACGAATAGTGGAGCGATTATTTCCATCCGGAACATGTTCAAAATGGTCCCTGACACTTCACCCATCACGTACTTTCAAGCGGGTGTGATAACAAGCAGCTGTAAGCATCTACAGCTTTTGTAACGCAGAGGAGCATATGATATTCTAACAATACTCTGTGTGAACTGGCTGTAATCTTCATGTTTTCATGATTCCAGCAGTGTTTTTGTGTTGTCACTCAGGATACCGAACATTTTACTGCTATTTACTACAAATAAATAACTATCTGCAATGCAGTTTCATTCTTACATGTACTATAATAAATGTATTATTAGGCCCAATATTCTTTATGTCAGTGAATTTATACATAGATATGCAATGAACATTTATATTCCTAAACAATCTACTGTTAGAGGTTTTGGCTTCTACTCTGCCCCCGCAGATTTTTTTCCCCTTGATAAAATCAAAGATGTTCCTCAGTGTCTGTATACCGATTGGCAGATGGGGAAAGTGTTCAGGGAAACCTTTTTGAAAACAGTCATTGTTTTCAATTCTGTTCAATTCGGATAAATCACCCATTTCAACTTTAATGCTAAATTAATCTTTTTAAAGACATAACAGAAATTTAGAAACTTAATCATTAAGTCATTTCAAACACCTCTTAAACAGTCACATTACGTTCTATTTATGCATTTGGTAGATCCAAAGTCGATTGTCGTCAAAGTGTACATTTCATCACTTACCTGCATTCACTGGTAATTCATCTTCCCATAACCATGTTTCCTTTTTGAGCTACAGGAGCATAATAAACATTAAACATATCGCTTTAAAGGTTGTAAATCATGGCCAAAGGCGGTTATGCATGAGACCATGATGGAGTCAGCACTGAAATCCACTGGGAATCTTTGGTTATGCAAGACTTCTCATTTGGTTCTTGTTAGTTCTAGTTCTCCCTCCCACGTTTTTCTTTCTTTCTTTTTTTTTTTTTTTTATGCTACTTGCTTTTGACTGCTTTCTGTCTTGATTGATATCAGTGACTTCCAGCTGAACGAGTCAGGGAGGGTTAATGTATCTGATTCACTGTGGTGTCACACTGTAAGAACGTTTTGCCCTTTTCAGATCTTCTCCAAAAAGATATCATCCTGGAATCAAGAACATGTGTTGTTCGAAAATGCTGCTGTTGTTCCAAAAGATGTTGGTCTGTATCTAACGTTAGCCTGAAACTGTTTATAGTTTCATGGCCACAAGTGGCCACAAAAATATTGATTTAGACATACGTTTACTGTTATTACAGCTTTAGTATGTCTCCATGTGATTCAAAGAGCCTGGCAGATTTCCCCATATGACTCGAAAATACTTCATAAAGTGGATTAAAAAAAAAAAATCCTTCATCCACCATACTGGATAATATGTTATGAAAACTGACGGTAACACTTTTTATTATAGGGTCCAATTCAAACTAATAACTAGTTGCTTATTAGCATGTCTATTATTAACATATTGGCTGTTTATTAGTGCTTATAAAGTACATATAATGCATGACATCCATAATCCTACCCAATACCCTAAACTTAACAACTACCTTATAAACTATTAATATGCAGCAAATAAGGAGTTAATTGAGGCAAAAGTCATAGTTAATGGTTAGTTAATAGTGAGAATTATAAAAAAAATTATAAATAAAGTGTGACCAAAAAAAAATTATGGTTTATATGCCAGAAGAAAATTATAATCTAGAATTGTTATTATTATTAACATTTGGAATAAATTACCTGAATTAGACTGAAGCAACATGTTTTGACTTAATAACATTGTTTATGACTTATTTTTGTTTATATAATTATGTAGTTTTTATTAATAGTTATAATTAGTTTTTAATGTATATTTTAATTTATGTATTTTTGTATTTATTTATTTATTTTACTTTTGTTTGTTAATTTGTTTGTTAATTGTTAATAGCTTTTATTAAATTTGGGTATCACTTTAGAATAATGGGCCATTAGTAAATGTTAGTTAACTACTTTAGTTAACATGAACTAAGCAAAAACAATCCTTCTACAGCATTTATAAATCTTTTTACTAACATTTACTAATGCATTACTCAAATCAAAATTTGTGCTTGTTAACATTAATTAATGCACTGTGAATTAGCATGAACTAACAATTAATAACTATATATTTTCATTAACTAATGTTAACAAAGATTAATAAATACAGTAATAAATGTATTTTTCATTGTTTGTTCATGTTAATTAATACATGAACTAACATTAACTAAAATACCATTATTCTAAAGTGTTACCTAAGTTTGATTTCAGTTTTGGTAATTTTAGTAAAGCAAGTTAAACAGAATGAAAATGAGCTGTGTTGCCTTGAAAACAAGCAGAAATAAAATGTTTTTTTACTGAAGAACAAAACAAAAAAAGCTGAAAAAGAAAATGGTTTTTGTATGTGCACCTGGTCATCTTGTTTTCAACTCCTCTGAGTAAATAAATCAGTCAACTCTTGGTTATCAGTCATCGGAAAGTGACCAGGTGCAGCACGAGTTCATGTTTATCGTTTTTAGCTCTCATTACATCATCTTGTTCTTTGTAGTCTGTTCAAACACACGCTTCTTAAATTTGGTTACTTTGAGAGACTGCATCAGAAATCTTTTTGATGCTGGCAGGGAAAGTATTCGTTCTTTGTTAGAAAGCATTTCTTATTTGTTATTAGTTCAAAAGCATTCGTTATCGGGACTGTCTGATTGTGACCTAAACGAATCAAGTACATTGAGATTATTTCCAGGTGTGATTTTGATCTGTAAAGGGGTTTCGAAAGTTGTGTCGTGTGTGTAACTGATGACAAAAAGCATGGAAATAGATTGCATTTGGCCCATTAAATGCCTCACAGGTTGAAGATGATTGATTGAGGTAGTCAAGCTCTGAACAAAAAAGCTATTTGTCATCAAGTAAAAAACAACAACAACAACAACAAATAAAAAAAACACAGGCATTTTAAATAATGCATAAATAAAAAAATATTATTAAAAAACATCACTGAAATATTCTAATTACCATTCATTGCACCTCCTATTCAGATTTTTTTTAAACAAGATAGATTTACATTATAATATTATATATAATTAATTCATATTACATTAATTATATAGCTTAATAATTTTTATTTTTAAGATTATTTAAACAACAAAAAATATGACAATTAAGTAAGACAACTTGAAGTTTGTATTTTATATTAGCATACTTATTTCTTAAATTTGATCAAACAAACTGGAATGTGTTAAAAGCAGTATAAAACCAACTAATTTAATTTAATGCAGATTCTCTCTCTCTCTCTCTCTCTCTCTCTCTCTCTCTCTCTCTCTCTCTATATATATATATATATATATATATATATATATATATATATAGCTTATACACTCTCAGAAAATAAAAAGTAAACTGTCACTGTTTTCAGAAGATACACATTTATACCTTCTTGTAAAGGGTGCGTATTAGTACATTAGATACATATAAAAGATCCTAAAGTGTACATATTAGTATGTTAATTGTACATATTAGTACCTATTGATAGGGAAGCACCTGCATACCAAAAAAAAAATAAATAAATAAATAAATAAAGAAACTATTCAAGAGTGGGTTTGACTGTTATTGCAATGTTCAAGACAATGAGAACAGAATGAACTGGCACTGGAGAAATGCAAGCTTTCATTTCTCACCCACATGATTTCGCTGTGTGAACACTCACCTCAGTCTCACACACTCTGTCAACGCAGCGCTAGACTTGCCAGAAACAGCAAAGACCACTGAAGCTGCCCGGTATACACAGAGTAATTTACATTAGATAAACACTGACTTGCCCACTAAATTCGACTACTTTTACTGAAGAGAAGTAAGAATGAGCGGTTGTGCTAGACCAGATACAGGCTGGTGCATGAGAGGAACAGGTGCATTTGGGCAGTTGTGGATTCACATCTGTCTCTTCAGCTTAAGCAGAGCCCCCACACACATCGCTCTTCCTCTTCTCCTCACTGATCTGAGCTGATTACTGTGGGAGGAATGATAATGGAGGAAAGAGAGATATGAGAGAGGAACCATGACAGCAGAGACATCATCACCTTCCTCCTCTCTGTAGCTAATGACCTCTGACATCCATTTTTGGGTCATGCATATTACTGATAAAGCTTGCAGGTATAAAACTGGTGTGTGGATATATGTAAGTGAGATCAATGAATGTGCTTACACAACAAAAAAGGGTTAATTTAATTTATTTTTTGCTTTAAGCAGTTTTCTTGCTACTCATCATTTGTTTCCATTTATTCAAGTTTGTTAAAGTCATAATTTGTTCCCTTTATCTTGCATTTGATATACATTTTTGGTACTGAATGTACTACACTTGGGTTAAAACTCTACTATCATATTCAATCTTTTATCCTTTTTTTAAGACTCGTTAGAACTTTAAGTTACATAAGAAAATAGATTGGTCTAATTTTAATCAGAATATTAAGACATATTACTCCTAACTGCTACTGATTACTTACTGTTTTAATTAAAATAATTTAATTCTTTTGTTGTGCCATTTTTTGTGTAATCTTCATAAGGAAGTCGTGACCTAGTGGTTAGAGAGTTTGACTCTGTGGGTTTGAGTCTCGGGCTGGCAATACCACGACAAGCAAGGCACCAAACCCCAAACTGCTCCCCGGGCACCGCAGCATAAATGATGCCCACTGCTCCGGGTGTGTGTTCATGGTGTGTGTGTGTGTTCACTGCTGTGTGAGTGCACTTTGGATGGGTTAAATGCAGAACACAAATTCTGAGTATGGGTCACCATACTTGGCTGTATGTCACGTCACTTAAAAAAAAAAAGAAAAGAAAAAAAAAACATTGTTAATTAACTTTTTCATTTAATTGAAAAAAATAGCACTTCTGATCGTTTACCATGAGCTGATCATCATTCTCTAATTGAATGAATAGCAGAATTTGCTATTGATACTTGGTCAAAAATATTATGTGTGAGTCTTTCCTTTCTATTTCTATTTGCCATTGTCAGAACAGTGAAAATTGTGGGCTGGGCTAAGCATTATGGTAAAGACACAGTGAGATGTGACTCTGGACCACGGCCATTGCTGTAAAACGATAGGCATTAAATGAAAACACCAGTCCTTTAGAAGGAATAAAACAGAGACTTACAGTCAGCGGAGCTATGAGAGAAAAGTCTGCCTTCAATTTTCTGCATGGTCGATTTCAGCATTGCGTTCAGTGTTTTTTCTCTTTAGGAGAGTAACCACAAATTGTTGAGACCCAAGAATTGTCAAATGTGTAAGGAGTCATTTCCTGAGGCTATTGAAAATGGGCAACGATCAGACAACAAACTACCAATGGCTTTACATTTTACACTGCTGCTTAAAAAAATAAAAAGGTGTTATCTGATAAATATTACACCACACTTATGTACAAATTTAAATAAAGGTGTCTTTAAGTTTATTTAAAAAACTCTGAAAACCTTTTAAAGTATTGATTTAACTAATCTGATATATTTGACAAATCAGTATCAGTAAAATTTAATTTTCAGAAGCACTGTCTGTATCATCTCGGCACCTTTATACTCTAAGAAATTGTATACAATCTTCAGATTAGAACATTGCTGCTCAAACCTGGCCTGTAGTTGCCACATGATTGCATATTTCCCAGTGTTTCTATTTTATCCTTTTCCTAACCAATTCTCTCTCTCTCTCTCCTATGAGAAAAAAATATCATATGGAATGAAGAACAATATATAGGAACAATTAACCGTATACGGTTCAATTTCATTTGGCTATTTCAGTAGTTAGCATAAAATAATAAACAATACTTTTTTTAATCTTGGTTGATATTAATTTATACATATACTAATACAGTACAAGATTTTGGCTTTTATAAAGTAATATTAGTTAACTATTTTATGAGAAAGCAATGCATTCTAAGGATATAATAAAGTCTGTCAAATTCATAATAAAATGCTTCAGAAAAGTTATTTCACAACAGCCACCATTACTCTGAATAATAAAGCACATCGTTTCATTTTCTGGCACCAATGTCCACTTTAGACATGGGCCACTCAGGGCAGAATGTACTGGCTTTGTACCAGCTTGTCCATTTACACAAGACTACTATTGCCTGTGCTTATGTTTTCAGGGCATTAGGACAATTTTTGACCTGACTCCTCAAAGAAAACGCTGCTGTATCTGCATTGCATGGTACAACGAGAACCTTATGGTTTTTAATATAACTGTCAAGTTTGGTTAATTGCTTTTGCAAATCAATAGCTCTCTGATAGATAGTGTGCATAGTTAAAGATGTTGACGAGAGACTAGAGGAAGCTCAGGTATTCACCCCTGACTGTGTCCAACACATGGATGGGATCCAGAGGTGCAGTGTGTCCAATACTTCATTGAGTTGAGTGAGATCAGTGCTGCCATCTGGAGCAGTGCAGGAGAGAAACCTGCATTTACATACATCTACCCCACGATAATGCTGTCACAAGAACTCAAAGATTTAATGGTGCTATGGAACCAGCTACAACAGAGATTACACATTTCAGTTTGGATATAGATTTTTGCTGATTAATATAATTGACTTTTGTAGAAAATTATTTATATTTATATATATATATATATATATATATATATATATATATATATATATATATATATATATGAAGAGTTCAGATGCAAAAGCCTCTAAATGCCATCTGAAATTTTCATCTAAAATTAGGATTTTCTAATTGTTATATATATGAGAACCTGCCTCACATTATAGACATAATCAGATATGAGGTGCCGCACCAACACGAACACAATTACACGTTAACACCCTTTATTTATAGTATGTCAGGTTAAGAGAGTGACTTTAACGTCAACTTGATATCAAAATCATCAAAATTTATGTACTTTTTTTGAAAATAGCAAATTAACAAAAAACAATTCAATAAACAATTAAAGAAGGGCGTGTATAAAATGTTGAAATTAAAGGATGCTTTAGTTTCTGTGAAAACTGGCTGAGCTTTCGGTTTCCATTCTGATCCCTATACCACTAAATAAGGATTATTTTGTGAAAGAGACAAAAGACCAGAGAAAGTAGAGGTGCTTCTCAATCAATTAGAATATCGAGGAAAAGTTCATTTATTTCAGTAATTCAACTCAAATCAAACTCATGTTACGTAACGTATACGTAAGCATCCATGTTACTGTATGGGTGCGTTTGTATGCATGCTTTGGTTCGGATGTGAAGTTCATTGTAAGATCTGCCTGTCACTCTTGGTGATGTTGGACGCTGATGTCTGTGATTGACAATGGCCTGCGGTCGTGCAGTTTAAAAGACACTAACTTTAATGGTGAATAGGCTGGGGCTGGGTTATGATGCAGCTCTGTGAAGACTGTTCTCTCTCTTGTGAGAAGACCAGTCTGAGAGTCTGTTTTTGATTGAGTTAAGGTTCTGTTCTCTTTGCAGTAGTTTCAGTGATTTTCGCTTGTTGTTGACTGACTTTGATGTGCGTGTTGCACCTGTTTGATGTCATCTCATCACTCGTTGTGGAACTTCTGTTTAGTCACTGATGAGAGTTGTGCAAACTGTATTGGAGAGGTTGTGAGTAAGGTAAGCATGTTGCGACATACATTTACATCATGTAGGTCTCCCTTACTGTAAAAGACACATCAGGTCAGAGCGAGAGGTGCTTATTTTTTTATTATTATTATTATTTTTTATTATTAGTTAGAGTAAGGTTAGCCATGGCGTCTTGTACGCTGAATATGTTTGTTTCTACATTATCTGTTGATAGATAGTTTAGTTTGGTTAACCTTAGTTAGTGGGAGTTTTTGTTTTTATTTAGTTTTCTTATTTAAGCGCCTCTCTCGCTCCTTCCTCTCCTCCGACCTGCTCCCGTCTGTCATTCATTGACTGTACTTATTGTAAATATTTACTTTACTTCTTCAGTCTTTTGCAAGCACTTTAAAAGAACATTAAAACATTGGAAGTAGATTACTGATTTTGGTGGCCGTTTTCTTTCCTTGTGCAGTTCCTTACTTGAGAATCTTGATATTTGCACACTTAAAAATTTGTGTTATGTATAATAATATTCCTAGGCGAACCGTAACTAACTTACTGGGGCGTAACAGAGGTCCTTAGTACAGAACAAATATTTCTGGGCCAGTCCATGAAAAAAAAATATCTTTGAAAACAGAAGCTTCTTCAGTGAGGCATTAAGACCAACCCGAACACATCAGAGCTCATCTCTCTATTTTTATCCATTTGTTGACAGTGCTGAACACGGTCCATGACCCGTGAGCTTGTGATTGTGAAAACAAACTGTTATATTAGAAGATTGTCTGATTACATGCCTCTCTAGAAGTCTCTCTCTTTTTTACAACTAATAAAGCAAAATCAGCTTTTGGTTACCTACTGAAGCTGACATTTTGATTACGGTTGATTCAATCTTAATGAGGTGAAGCTGAGGTGAGTCCTTTTCCTAAAATAAAAATGTCCTACTTGGGCCTTTTATTTTCAGACAAGCTTAATTTCAAAATCTTCTCATACGGATGGAAATTAAATCTCAAATGAGGACACCATGCTAGATATTGTTGTCACGATCATGGACTTTCTGTTCCTTTTGTGTTTCCCTGTTTTGGTCATGTTCCTTTCCTCGTTTTGTTGATTAATCCCCACACGTTTCCATTCCCCTGATTACTTTCCTTGTGTTTAAAAACCATGTCTGCTTAGTTCCTCCTCGCTCGCTATTAATGTTATATCCTATGTTGGAAGATTTGTGTTGGATGTGCCCTTACTCTCCCGTGAGCATTAAAAAAACTCTTTTGATATACATCTCCTTCATCATGCGCATTACTCTACACACCAGTACATGTATTACAATCTTATAGGTAAACTTTTACAGAAGCACCAGATTGGGAAATTTTATTCCATGATTGAGCTTTTGTAATTTGCTCTACAACTGCACCATCTAGTGTTTAGTGTCGATTCAGCAAAACAAATAAATGAATTCTTGGCTGACAAACAATTTAACCAACATTTTACAGCATTTTACAGGTCCATTTATTTATTTTTCATCAGCTAGGCTATTAGTACTTATGAATTATCTACTAGTGCTTATTCTTTAGACAGCTACACTAATACATTTTTATAGATAGAAGTAGCCTAGATGGTGTGTTTGTGTCTAGTATTAATTATAATCATTCCACGACCCACCTAGACAAGTGATATCTATTTCACGACCCACCAAAATATTTGAGAAAAAAAGAAAAAACGGTTGACATTAGTTTAAGCCTAATCTTAATAAGTTTGATGACAAATTAAGTATTTATGTAAAATAAACATTTTATTTTAGAGTACAGCTGAAAAATGTCACTACTAATATTTAAGTTTTCATTTTTGTTTACAGACGTTAAAATATGTAATGTCCATAAAACCGTGAAACGGGCTCACTCCAGTGAACTGTAATCTGTGCTGCTGTGTTTTGTTGCAGAAAATGCATTCATGATCCTTTCGTGTGTGTCGAGGAGAACGAAGCACATTCCAACTATTTTTTAGGAAAGTATAAGAAGAAAAGCAGAACTATCTAAAACAGTTTGGAGATTAAAATAATTGTGAAATAGGTAAAAAAATTATAATAAACAGATGTGTCTCGTTAAAAACAAAAAACAAAAAAACAAACTGGATGACATTAAGTTCAGGCAGAAATTTATTTTTGCAATGTTCAAATAAATGTTTAAATCAATTAAATTAAATTTTTCATTAAAACGGGGATATGTCAAGGAAATATTTTGAAATTTATTTTATAATTAAAATAAATTTTTACAATCATCTGCGTAAATATGGCGCAGTGTATGGCTGCTACAATTCAAAACTGATTGGAGGGTATTTGAGGCTGCTTCCACTGATCTGTAACTTCATTTATGAGTTTCTGTGAGGGTGTTCTTATCATTCAATTATGATAAACCTTGGTTTACAGGGAAAGTCAAACAGCTTTGTAATGCCAAAGAGGTTGCTTACAGAAATGGGGATAAAATATTGTATATCCTGGCAAGGAAAAGACTAACAAAGGAGATCAGAGTGGCTAAAAAAACTACTCTGAAAAGCTGAGAAAAGAGCTTTCAGCCAATGACCTCCAGCATCAATATGGACTGGATCGAGGAACATAGCCACTTAGACACCACCCCCACTGTTTGTGGAGAATCAACAACTGCAACACGTGTTCTACTATCAATTTGAAAAGGCCAGACTGACACCCAGAACCCGCTATTATCTACACTTCACACATTCATGAAGTCATCTGAGAGACTGGTCGTGGCCTACTTGAAGGACCCCACTCTACTTGCTGGATCCCCTTCAGTTTGCAGAGCAAACAGTTCAGTGGATGACACACTTAACATGGTGCTGAATTATATTCTGTAACATATTTGATAGACCTGGGACTTACGCAAGGATTTTGTTTGTGGACTTCAGTTCAGCCTTCAGCATGTCTGACCTTCTCTTAGCCAAACTGACCCAGCTCTCTGTGCCCACCTCCATCGGTCAGTGGATCAGCAGCTTCCTGACAGACAGAGAGCAGCTAGTGAAGCTGGGCAAACTCACATCCAGGACTATCACAATCAGCACTGGAGCTCCTCAGAGATGTGTTCTCTCCCGCTGCTCTTCTCCCTCTACAACAATGAATGCACTTCAGAGGACCCCCTTTCTCTGAGGACCTGAAGTGGGACGATCACATTGACTCTATTGTGAAAAAGCCCCAGTAGAGGCTGTATTTCCTCCGCCAGCTGAGGAAGTTCAACTTGCCACAGGAGCTGCTGATACATTTCTACTCTGCCATCGCTGAGTCTGTCCTGTGTTCATCTATGGCCCCGTCCACACGGAGATGCGCTTCTGTGAATACGCACACATTTTTTATCGGATAGGCGTTTCGTCCACACGGATCCGGCGTTTTCGTAAGGTCAAACCGCTATTTTTTGAAACCGGGTCCCAGAGTGGATAAATTTGAAAACGCCGTCTTTGTGTTTTCGTCTGGACGGCTAATCCGTTTATTTTCTGAAAAGCCCACGTCTCCCCCCTAGTCAGACACCTCTACGTCACGTAACAGCAACAAAAACATGAACAAACACTGAACGATTGTCTTTTTATTAACTAACATTAACACAGATTAATAAATGTATTGTTCCATGTTCGTTTGTGTACCACGTGCAAGGTTTATGAGCATAGTCCAAGTCTTCTTCTCTGTTTTTAGTGTATATCTGTGGCAGAATTACAGCGCCACATACTGGTCTGGAATGTATACTACATCATTTTGGGGTTTCGTGTGGACGCGGATATTTCTTGAGACGAGGAAAAAAAGATCGGATTTGGGTAAGCTCCGTTTACGTGTGGACGGGGCCTATAACTGTTTGGTTTGGTTCAGCCACCAAAACAGACACCAGAGGAGTAAAACGGACAGTCAGTACTGCTGAGAAGATTAAAAGTGCCACTCTACCCAAACTCCAATATCTTATGTCTCCAGAGTGTCTCACACCCAGCTCGCTATCTGTGTGAATTGTTGCCTTCTGGCCAACGCTACAGATGACTGAGTAACAAAACAGTGAGCCACAAGAACAGCTTTTTTCACCCCCAGATTCTTTATCACACCTGAACACATAACACACCTCAGTACTGGACATCTGTAAATAACTCATCAAACCTTCATCTGAACATAGGACACATGCAAATTCACAAGTCTGTCTATGGACATTTTTTTCTGTATATTTTTGTATTACTTTTGTTATTTATAATTTATTGTCTATTCTTTTATTACCTTAATTATATGTTTGTCTGCACTATTTTTGTACTTGTATTGTGTGTAACGCCCCCTTGTGGCGCCGGCCCTGGAAGTAACAGACATACATCTACAGATCTGGTCACTGAAAATACATATTTTTTTCACGCAGCAGGCTGCAATTCGCCACACGTGGCCACTGAGCTCACTGCAGGAGCTTTTTCCTTTTTTTTTGTTTTTTGAACATTGTTGTGCTACACACAATATCCACCAGGTGGTGCAAAGAGCAACATTCTGTAGTTTTAACTGATTGTTCATGTTCCGGCTGTTGACATTGTCAGCTCCTTAGGGCAATGTATGACAAACTCATCTCCAGTCATTAACATTAACACTGTCCTCGTGGAAGCTGCTTCCCTTAATGCTCGAACTGAAGGTCAAGGCTGTTTATTAAACCTAATGAATATGCCTTGGATTAGCACATTCTGAAGGGAAAACATTAAAGATCATCTGATGAAAAATTCCTCAAAACATTTCCAAGCAACAGTGCATTGTACTGTGACAAGAAAGTTTACACAGTATATTCCCATTGTCGGCTTGTTTGTTTGTTAGTTTTTTCCTCAATTTTCAATTATTTATATTTTTGTGAGGTCATCCTCATTAACCTTCAGGCAATTTGGCTTGTTCAACTGCCAGAAATATCGGCTAACAATTACAAAACAAAACCCCAAAATTTCCCAGCCAACACCATTATTTGTTTCATGCTTTTATTAAAAGGTTAAAGATAAACTCAATTACCTAAATATGTGTTTTAAAATAAATAATAGTCCACTGACTTCAAGCAACCTCACAAACAATTTTTACTACATGCTCATCACACCTGCATTTAATATTCCTATGGAAGCCATAGAAAAAAAGAGGACTTTATATCTCACAATTCTCATCAATTCTAGACCGATATACTGATAATTCAACTCACCTCTCCAGTTCTTCCATGACAGAAATTAGCTTCCATGCATTCCTGTCCTTATTGACGCAGACATAAAATGGATTGTTAACAAAAATTAACATTGACTTTAAAATACTCACATCAAAATTCTCAGGCTTGTTCACACACAAAGACATCAGATGTTTTTATAATGTTCTAATAATTTTCCTAACATACTTTATGTTGATATTGCAAAGCATGTGTGATCAATTTGCTCATTACAACTCTCACAATCATTTGTGACCCTGGACCACAAAACCATAAGGGTCCATTTCTCGACATTGAGATTTATACATCATCTGAAAGCTGAATAAATAAGTTTTCCTTTGACGTATAGTTTGTTAGGATCAGACAATATTTGGCTGAGATACAATGAGATGAAAAAATTACGGGAATATGGGTGCAAAAAAGAAATCTAAATAATGAGAAAATCTCCTTTAAAGCTGTCCAAAATGAAGTTCTTAGCAATGCATATTACTAATATATATATATATATATATATATATATATATATATATATATATATATATATATATATATATATATATATATATATTTATTTATTTATTTATTTATATATATATATATATATATATATATATATATATATATATATATATATTATAAAAGAATATCAAATAGATTTTTTTATTAGTAGTAGTAGTAGTAGTGGTAGTAGTATCATAATTATTAATTTGTTTTTAAATTAATTGAGTAATATTTCATTAGAAATTCCCTTTAATAAAGGAATAATTTCCCTTAAAAATTCTTTAAATCATTATCAAATTATTATTATTATCCCGTTTTACTTTTTTTAATTAAATGAGTAATTTTTATGTACATTTTTAGTAATTCTTAACAATTAATTCATAATTTATCATTACAAAACCTTTACATTATAAGCAAATAATCAAAAACATTATTATCATTTCTGATTATTACTCATAATTAATTCAATCTTTTGATAAATATTTTTATTGCAAATTATTTAAAATATTATGATGACGATGAAGATTGTTTTTAGCCTAATTATTGGTGGTGATAATAACAATAATGAGTTGAGAATAAACTAAAGAGTACCTTGAGCTTCAGTAGAAGAAAGAACATTTAACTGCCTGTATGTCAGTGTCACACATTTATTTAGTGACCCTGCTCCTCACTGAAGCTCAGACGAGATTTGGTCTCATTCGGACTGAAGAGGAGCTGCTAGATGACAGCATGTCTCTTAGGCTCGCCAAACTCATCTGCATTATCTCCAGGGAAGTGGAGAGAATGCAGTAATCAGTTGGGTCAGGGATCAGAGATGCAGAGTTTGTCTTGTGGCCTCACTCTGGGAAAACCAACATTGGATAGCCGACCTGTCACAGATGCTGACGGTGGCCCGGTGGCCCATTCCTCTGAGACGGGGCCTCCTTTCTCAGGCGGGTGGGACGATTTGGCACCCACACCCAGAACTGAAGACAGCACTCTCAATAAGCCCTAACTGTAACGACCTGAAGGTCGTCCTGAAACCAAGGCATGGTTATATACCAAAGATGCTCTCCACACCCTTCAGAGCACAAGTGGTTACCTGAAAAGAGAATAATACTGTCAACTCTTTATGGGGAAAGAGAGGAAATGCAGTTTTATAAAAATAATAAAGTTATCTGTGTTTGTCTATATCCAGCACAGTGTAACCAGAATTAATCGTGAGCCTTATTTTCAAAACTGGACTGTACTCTGCCAATTTGTTTGACAAAGGTTATATAACATATAGTTGGGTTAAGACAGTCCATGACTATTCTTGTCAGATGAATACATTTTTCAGAATCACTTCCAGGGTAGTTAAAAATGTGCTGTTATGGATCAATGTTCTATTGTCATGGATTAAATATAATTTGATTATTCTATCTTCATGTGGGATGCAATCACTTTCTAAGGACAAGCTACTTGACTGGCTACACTAAATAAGTGCAACAAACACTAGCCAGTGGAAGTTAATGTTTAAAACACAGCTATGCGCAGCCAATTAGATTTCACCTTTGACCAGCAGTCACACCCAGTTAGTATATATCTCAGATTTATATGGAACATGTAACTTTTTAAAGTCATTTTATAGCTTCACACAGTTAAGACAACAGTGTCAATCAACACTTCCCTTGTGAAAATAAATTGTGCAGATTTGTAAATATTACATAAGGTAAAATTAATCATATTAAAGGCCAAATAATTAATAAAATAAAATCACAGTAATTATCAGAGTAATCATAAAATCACATATAAAGAAGTATCTCATATTAAGATGAATTTAAGTCCCATTTAAGTAAGTCAAAAACACTGCATTTAACATAAATTTAAACTATACTACATTTTAATTTACCTGCAGTTAATTTACCTGCAGAGTCAGATGTCCAAAAACATTACATTCAGTTTGCATCCAAGTATATTCTTTTAGAGTGTACTATTTCAACAATTACTATCCTCAAAGAAAAAAACAAAAAGTGTACTTCTTCATCAAAAGGGTTTGCAAGCGAGAGCACACGCTAATGTATTGAGTGGTGTGAACAAAATAAGATAATATCAGGAAGAAAGACAAAGAGTAGGAAAACAGACAGAAGAGGGAAGAAAGTTGATGACAAAGACCTTGGCGACTACTCTGCCCAGATTTTCGCAGCTGAATGGCATGCCAGGCATTTGTCTTGATTGTTCTTCCTGCTTGTGGCCGGGTTGGCGTGAGTCGCAGGCCAGATAACATCTATTATTTTTAGTGCTCAACAACGGCCCCAAGGGAGCTGGTATCCTGTTCATATCGCGAAACACAGCGAATGTGATCATGAAGGATACTCCACAACAGGTTGGGTTATAACATGAAAGTCTTTGCTGCCATTCTCTCAAGAATTGGTTTTGTGCTTTGTTTAATTAGCTCAGTTAACTACGGTGCATTAAACAAATGTTCTGTTTTTTATTTTTTATTATTAGTATTAGTAGTATCATTATCATTATTTATTAGTATGATAATTTTTATTGTATAGTAAATTACAATTTACAAATAAATTATATTATACAAATGATAACTTAACATTTATTTTTGGGGGATGGGAGCTACAAGTTACAAGTTACAAAAAACTTCTAATTAAAACCAGACTTCGACTCAGTCCCGGCGCCAGAGGATTTAACAGGGGGGGCTCTCCATTCTAGCCTGGGGGGGGGGGGGGGGTGCACATAGCGTGAGTGTCAATGGGCGGTTTGTATCGATGTAATTTAATTTAGCCTATAAAACAAAGTAATTAGTACTACTAATCATAGTCACCGTTCGCAAATATGAAAAATGTATTAGGATTTTTCACTGGACCAATGTACATTCGACATCGGTTCAAACCTTACGCAAACATTTTTTATTAAAAGTCATGATTAAAATAAGATGGCGTTATAAAAAAATTATGCATTCTTCTATAATACCTAAATAAAATACAATTTCCCGCCTCTACAGCGTGTTTGAAATCACTGAAGCCCCTTACAGTGAAAGCGTTGTCTGATGGAGATATTAAGTATTTCCTGCATGGAAAACAAAATGCAGCATCTGCTTCTACGGAGTATTCCAACCACTCCCGTGATGGATACCATGACACAACAAATGATCGATGCTGGTTGTAGCGAAGGCGAAGAAGAAAACGTCTTAATTTAACAATAAACAATACAAACAATTAACAATACAATTTAACACGCAATTGTAAGAATTGTAAGAAGGGGGGCGTGAGATCAATGCAAGCCCCCCCTTGATGCCAGGCCTGCTTCGATTAAGAAGGAATCCACAGTAAGCAGACATGTATTATCAGCCATCAGTTTGACTCTAATTAATCTGAGCACAGCATGATTGACAGAGCCTCATATAGCCTTGTGACTGAATTCTAGACATACAAAAACATTTCTGACTTTTTTGAACATGTAACACCAGAACCATACAGAAGAAGATGGTTATGAACAGATATGGTCTGTACAGGCCTTTCAGCATCGACGGACTGGGAGTGAAAAATGACCATGGATTTTCTCCCAAAAAGGCATACCACAAACAGTCGCTATTATTCCACAATATTACAGCAAAAAAAAAAAAAAAAAAAAAAAAACTGAAACCAGCACAGAAATTCTAATGATTTCCACTAAAAAAAACCACTACAAACCATTAAATAATGGCATCATGTAGTGTGTGTAGTGTGTCTCAGGACATATTACAATAAAATTGAAAGCTATCAATTTGAACATGTATTAGACTAATTTAAGTGAACTTAAAACAATCTTCACATAAACCCATGTCATATTTGGCTACAGGTGACCTTCAGCAAGCAGAAAATTTAATATACAGAAATTTAACAGTTATCAAACACTAAATTGAAAATTATATATATATAAATATATATAAACTTTATTGATTTTCTCTTTTTTCTTTGTTGAACAGACATCACAGCAGCTGGTTATTAGGATTTTGTAAACATTTTTTGGCTGCTATTACTTTAAGAGCTGCCGCTGCCACTGCTCAACATGATGCAGATCTTACATGCATCCTATTTTCTCACAAACTTTTCTGACTTCAGTTGAACCCTTTGAAATCCTTTCTTCCGAAGGTCCTTTTGAAGTGGCCAGTTTTGAGCACTTCGGTTTGGAACAACACTTCAATATGGCGGCCATGATTGTTCTCACTCCAAAGTGCCCTTTGGAGGGCCTAATATCCTGTTTGAAATGCACCGTGGGTCTTATAGTCTCCACTAATGAGCTTACAAGTTGAATCAGGTGTGTTAGATGAGGGAGACATAGTGCAACTTCAGGACAGTTTTGAAAACCACTGCATTTCAGAGACATCTTTTTAAATGTGACTCATATACTGTATAACAGATACTTCTGTGTTGTTTTGTGTTGTTCATGATGATCTGCTTCTAAATAAATGCAATTCTTGTTAAGGAAAAAAACAGACAGAAGTAGCAATTGTAAAAAAGCAATTAACAAGTCTTTCTTCAAAATGTCATGTTTAATTCAATGTGTCATTTGCCATTTCTTTGTATTTGTTTGTGAAATGTACTATAAATTTTCATGTGAAAATAATTTCAAGTAAATTTTTTTATAACTTCTTTACATTTAAGGTTTTGATGTTGTTACCTTATCAAAAACTAAGGTAGTGCTGAACCTAAAATAAAGTGCAAGAGGAGGATCTGGAACAAATGAGGAGTTTACTGATGACGAAGGGAGAATTCAGACAATATCATACTGATGCACAATCAAATAAGATTGCAATACTTTTACATTCAAACATGCAAAACAATCACGGACGAGGTAGAACTCAACAGAACGGGTATTTAAACAATCAGGAGGTGATGAGGGAACTGGAAACAGGTGGGAAGAATCAATTAACCAAAACTAGGAGGAAGGTGACCAAAAAAGGAAACAGAAAGTTCAGAAACGTGACAGTTCGCCCCCTCCCGGAACGGTGCAAGAGGAATACCAGCGGAGGGAGGGTGGAGGTTCTGGAGGCGGGCGAGGAGCAGGCCAAGAGCAGGTGACGAGGGAGCATGGAGGTAGGGACCAGGGCGGAGTGGATGGAGGGAGGAGCCAGGGAGGAGCCCGGAGCAGGAGGAGCCAGATGGTCCACCAGAGACCAGCCAGGACAGAGATCCATGGAGGAGTCGATGGCGGGAGGAGCCATGGAGAAGGAGGGGTCGACGACACCAGGGGGCCGACAGGCGGAGACTGCACCGGTGGGTGAGGAGCCCAAGATGGAGCATAACAGCTGCAGAGCCAGGGTGACGTCGAGGATCCGGAGGGCCTAGGTGGAGCAGAAGGCTCAGGCGACCAAGGCGTAGGCTGGGTTGGTCGACGACTGACCAAGGTGGAGCCGGAGGGACGAGGGAGACCGGTGGAGCAGGTGGGATGCCAGGCCACGGTGGAGACCAGGGAGCTAAGAGCCAAGGCGGAGCCGCTGGGTCGAAGGACCGAGGAGGAGTCCAGGGCTCGGAGGTTGGAGGCGGATACGCGGACTGAGGGTGGGCTGCGGGACTGACTGGCACCAGCAGGGATAACGAGGAACTGGCTGGTCTAGGAGGAGGAGAGAGAGGAAGGATGGGAGGAAGGACAGAGAGGGTATACATTTCCAGATGAGGGAACTGGAAATAGATGGGAAGAATCAATTGACCAAAACTAGGAGGAAGGTGAAACAGAAAACAATACCTTGAGTAACTTCCCATTAATATTTTTTTTGTGTGTGTCTGTGTATATATTTTTGCAAGTATTTCTATTTGTAAAGCATGACAGACAAGATAAAAAGTGTTTAATGTTTGCTGATTGTGTACTTGTTGGATAGCGAGAGAGAGAGAGAGAGAGAGAGAGAGAGAGAGAGAGGGGGTGCGTTTGTGTGAGACACTCTTTACAACTCCACCCCTCGGGTGAAATGTGACTGCCACTACAGCATGCTGATAGCTCAACTCCAACAGATAGAGAGAGAGAGCGAGAGAGAGCAAGCATTATAAGAGTGGGAGAGAATTTTACCACTGTTGACTTGTGGACAGATTCACTACTCCTTTGTGCTTTTGGCAGCAGAGGCATCTCTACTCTTCCACTCCAAACACACGGTGGCAACACGCTGACTGAACCTCCTCCACTTCAACATGGATACTTCAACAAGACAGCTGCTTATCTACCTTTTCTCTGGTGGCTTTCAAGAGCTTTCAAGCATCTTTCATGGACCAGTTTTAACTCAGAATAAATGTAAAGTCACTATTTTTTCCTCCTTCATCTGCAGTTCAGATGTGTGGAATGTGCTCAAAATTCTACAGAACGTACAAGTTGCGGGTTATGCACGACTTTCAGGACTTTCCTAAAGGAGAGGTGAAACAGAATTGATACTGTTGTTCAAGAGCAGGAAATAAGGTGGTCTAAAATTAAAGATTAAATACAATACTGCCATGGTATAGCAGGTTTAGACATTTGCAGCACCTAGCTGTCTCTTCACTGCTGCTTGTTTCTGATTTTCAGTTTGAAAAATTGCATGCCTTGATCTCTGAATACTGAAACATGGAAATTCTGATGAACATCACTCTACCAACTTATGTGAACAGCAGTCTCCCAACCACTCTGACAGGGGGTGAAGAACATGAGTTGCAGTCTTTGGTGCTGGTCATCATAGTGACCATCATCACCATTATTGTCGTGGGTAACCTTCTGGTCATCATCGCTATTGCGTGCACCTCCCAGCTGCAGACCACAACGAATATCTTCATCATGTCATTGGCATGCGCTGACCTCATGATCGGGGTTCTGGTGGTGCCACTTGGTGCCACAATTGTCATAACAGGGAAATGGCAACTCACCAAGACTTTGTGTGAGTTATGGACATCGGTTGATGTGTTATGCGTCACTGCCAGTATAGAGACACTTTGCATCATCGCAGTGGATCGGTACATTGCAATCACGCGGCCTCTGCGACATAAAGTGCTCCTGAATAAGTGTAGGGCTCGAATTATTGTTTGTGTCGTGTGGCTGGTCTCATCTCTGATCTCCTTCGTCCCCATTATGAATCAGTACTGGCGTTTGGATATTGGCAACAAACTTGAAAGAATGTAACAAGGTCCCCAATTGTTGTGACTTTATAGCAAATGTGCCATTTGTTATAATTTCATCAGTGGTTTCATTCTACATCCCTCTACTCATCATGATTTTTGTCAATGCACGGATCTTTCTCATTGCCACACGACAGGTACAGCTAATCGACAAAAACCGTTTGAGGTTCCAAAACGAGTGCATAGAAAATCAGGTACAGTCCACGGACTACAGCAACTTACCTTCGATGTGCAAAGATGTCGGAGGAACGACGGCATGGCGGGAAAGTTCCCGAAGGCTACCATTGAGAATAACCATCGTCAAGGAGCATGAAGCCCTCAAGACACTAATTATCATGGGTGTCTTCACACTCTGCTGGCTGCCTTTCTTTGTGGCGAACATCATCAATGTCTTCTATCGAGATGTGCCGAACAGGGACATTTTTCGTTTATTAAACTGGTTAGGCTACATCAACTCCGGCCTCAACCCAATCATCTACTGTCGAAGCCCAGAGTTTCGTATTGCCTTCAAGAACCTTCTTGGCTGTCCTTGGTTGCCCTTTCTAAAAATGAATTTCCTTTTCAAAGGGCTTCGGACTCGATGCCCCTGCTTCCTGGGGTCTATGGAGCCAGGAATGCCTGGAACATTCCAGAAGACCCCCACATTGCCTGAAGAAGGGAGCAGCCAGAGCAGCTACAGGAGCAAGGAGGCATTGCCGGGACTGCCACACTCCAATGACAGCACCTTCTTCAGTGAATTCTCCGAAGCCGAGGCAAAGTTATGAGTTTTTCGTCTCATCTTACTAAAGTGCTTTCAGTTAACTAGCTGTAGAGTTTTACACTTTACCTTGATAAGATTTTTTTTAGTACTCATAATGTCTCTGGTCATTTTTTCTTCTGAAGTGCAAAATTTTTGTTTATATATTTTTTTTAAAATTACTTTATTATGCATTTAAGTTTTTGGTCTGTATTGACAAACAATGAATCGGTGCTATGCCAGTAAGGTCAGTTTGCTCTATATCAAATGTCAAGTGAACTTCAAACCTGCTGTAATCATATGACCCAAAATTGGATATTGTTTTTACTCTGTTTATAGAGGCTTTTCAGGAAAGTTTTTTTTTTCCTAGAAGGGGGGGACACACTTGTCTATCAGATGAAGCTGCAATGAGGTGCAAAAAATAAATCTTAAGTTTTTAGGAAATAAAAATAAAAAAGATTTTTCAGTTACTTTCAAAAAGTGGTAGGGACAATATTGGCTCAGGCAAAAGGTGGTCGGGATATGTCCCACCCACAAATTATGCCTACTGTATGTTATGCATTAAGGAAAACAGCACATCTCAAACAGATTAAACAACACATCTCTATCAGCCTCACAAGCAGCCTTTCTGTCAGACAATCTGACTAGTGTTTAAAGGTGCTCCTGAATCGTCACACCATTGTGAGATATAAACTGCAAACATTTTTTATAGGGTTAAATTTTAAAACAAGAACCATTTTATATGTCTCAATGATTTAGTTTGCTCTTTCTGTTTGACTTTGTTTACTGCAGTTTCGCCACTCTTGTAGTATTTTCCCATTTAATAATAGTAATTGATAGGCTTTGTGCTTTGTTTCCTAGTTTTTGATGTCATGTTAGAGATGTTAGAGGACAATATTTCTGTAAATTTGCTGGATTTAATAAAATATTGCTTTAACCTGCAGTCATTCTTTCGAGACATTTCTGTTACATTATTATGCTATCCTAGTTTAAATCAGAAATAAAATACAAGATCGTTTCTTAGTAATTCTCTACCGTATACAATCTATTCAGTTACTGGTTTACATGTTCTGCATTAGACTATCACACCACTTAGTCCTCAACACTTCCTCATTTGTAATTTTCTTAGGATAAAGGCGTATGCAAAATTATTAAAAGAATAACGAGAAGAGAATAATAAGTAAAGAGATTCAACATTCATTGTTATTATATAATGGATTTTATGGCAGTTTAAAGGTTGTGGTTTGGTATATTATCACCCAAATGAATACACGTTATGAACTTAATGGTATAAAAATCCCCAAAAGTTTCACAGGAAATAAACGTAGGCTACCTAAAAGTGATGTACCGTTCTCATCTTAGAATTGCTTTTTTTTTCAATCTCTGTGCCGGAATACTTTTGTCTTTTCCCTGGCATAGGTGTCCATCAGAGATCAAGCACGGGCATGGATGCAGGAATGGCACGACAAGTGTGCTTCGCCTGTCTACTGAAAAAAAGTATATTTCATCTTGAAATAATACTATTATTGAGTTATTCTCATTTTTACTTTATAAAATCATTAAACATTTCACAGCAAGAAGACAAGGGAATTGTAACATCATGATGGACATTACAGTTATTCTAAAAGGCTTTTACTTGCTAAAGAGATTATCAACTCTCAATCAGACGACAGGAGACGTGTAGTAGATTGTGTACAACAGGTTTGCAGCAGTTTTGACCATGTGGGTAATTTAGAGACTTAATGTACCAAATATGATTCAGCTTTATAGGGTTGCAATGCATCACAGTAATTTACTGATAATGATTTACTTAAAAAACAACTCATCATATATTCTAGTTTTGTGAAGAAAAAAATTAAAATATACTATTGTATTATATTCTTGCCAAAAAGCAAAAACAAAATATATTTAAACCAAATGCTGTTCATTTGACCTTAAAGAATCCAAAAATAAGTTTTCATTAGAATTTTAGTTACAGTTTTAGTAATTTTCTTGTATGGTTTTGTAATTTCATTTTTTTTCTTTTCTTTTTTTTTTGTTTGGTTTAAAATATTACAATACATCAGTTTAAACTTTAAAAATTGTAGTCAATGATAATAACCTTGTATGAAAATGTTTAAATGTATGTGCGTGTAGATTATTTGTCATTTTTACAAATTCAGAGAACAGGATTATTCTCAGAAAGCAGTGGAAACTCCGGCGCAGTTTCCCTGGCATTATTTGTGGTATATTTGTCCAGTGTTCTGCGAGCAGAGCATGGTTTGTTGTCTTTGCTTAACCTTCGGTCTGGTTTACTCTCCACTGTATGTTTTGTCTGGTTTGTTTTGATTGTATGAATCAGTGTGAGGTCCCTTCAACAGAATCTAAACAGACATCAGCATGTTATTCTAGTCTGACCTGTTTATTTTATTAAAATCATAAGACTGTTAAGCAACACAGACTAAAGAGGAGTTGTTTTGCCATCCATCTGGTGTAGATACAGTTTTGGTGTGCAGTGTTGATCTCTGACGCAGGCTCCTGCATGCTGTAATGAGATTTCAGAGATGCTGATTGCTGATAAGATCCAAAAAATAAATTAAAAATAAATAAAAAAATGGAGTGAAAGAAAAAAATATATATATATTCTTTACATGTGGACCAAATTTCCCCCTAAAATTGTATTTATTTCATTGTTTTCTTTTATTACAAATGAAAGTATTTGCATGTTGCACAACATCCGTTTTGGCCTTGCAGAATTGTCATCATACTACACATATCCCAGTTTTTCCATTCTTCAGATGTGCACATGAACCATAACCATGTTTAAGTGCACACTCGGTAGTGTGCATCCCTAGTGCAAGAGACTCTGGTCTACACAAAAAACTGTAGTGTGTCTTCTCATGGCCTGTGGTCTTCTAATACATGCAAGTGTTTTTACAGCTAACGACAATATGTGCCAAGATTTGAACCTACAGCCCTGCTGGTTAACGCTTCAGCAGAATCCAGGAGACAGTGAGTTAGAGGAGATGGGATAGGTGAAAAAGGGAGAGTTAAAAACCCATGTCAAGTTGAAGGACAGCATGGCAATAGCTCTCTTTAGACAGAAGGTCAAAAAGGAAGAGAGACAGTGAGTTTGACTGCATCTGCCCGCTTCTTCGCAGCGGTACATTGCTCACATTTCTAAACAGGAAGATGCAGGTGAAATACACAAGCATGGACATGCTTGTGTGCTTCTGCTGTTAAAAATTGATTTGTAGTTTTCTGGTAATCCTCTTTAAGCCTAAATCACATAATCCATACTGTATTTTTAGATTATTTGTTTATTGCTCTCTGTCTTTGCCTATTTCTAGCTCTCTTTCGGTCTTTGATATCAAGTATGAAATGTCCCTCAGGACACTGACATTTGTCCTGTGTAAACTGAACCATTATCAGACAGCATTCGTAATTTATAATAAATAGTTTGTTGAGTTTTTCATTGCTGATTATGAATGTCTTGAATGAATCCAATGAATATTATGTCATTTGATGTCCTCTAGATCTACAGTCATGCCCACAAATATTGGCACCCTTGGCAAATATGATCAAATAAGGCTGTGAAAATTCATGTGCATTGTTAATCCTTTTGATTTTTTATTCACAAAATTGTGTCCTTTCATTGGATAATAAGAATTTAAAACGGAAGGCAAATATCATAATGAAATCATTATTTTCTCAAATACTCGTTGGACACAATTATCGGCACCCCTAGAAATTCTTATGAGTAAAATGTCTCTGAAGTATATTCCTATTCATATTCACAATTTTGAGCACTCCAGTATGATTACAAACATTAAATTATCCAGCCATTGCTTTCTGTTTCACAGAAATATAAAGAGGAGGGAAAACAAAACCCAAATGTCCCTTAATCATCCATCACACTGAGAAAAACCAAAGAATAGATTTCTGATGTGCAGCAAAAGATATTGAGGCTTCACAAATCGGTGAAGTTGCTTTAAGACAAGAGCTAGAGCAGTGACAATTCCCATTTCCAACATCAGAGCAATAATTAAGAATTTCCCACCAACAGAAAACGTTACAAAACTGCCTGGAAGAGGACGTGTGCCTATATTGTCCAAATGTGCAGTGAGAAGGAGAGTTTGAGTGGCTGGTTTCTGGTTCAGAAAACCTTTAAAAAAAATTGTCAAACAGAACCTACATCAACACATGTTGTTTTGGAGGTTTACAAGAAAAATTATCCTAGCTCATCAAAAAACAAACTAAAGCATATTCAGTTATCAGCCATGGTTGGAATTTTAAATGGGACTGGCTTTTATGGTCAGATGAAACTAAAAAATGAGCTTTTTAGCAGCAAACACTCAAGATGGGTTTGGTGAACCAACCCATTCTCACTCCAAAGGCATCAGAAACCGAAGCATGGTCGAGCGCCCCTAGCGTCGAATTCGACACGAGGACATGAGTTGTTTATCGCTATGAAATCACGTTCAAGAAGTCTCATTCAGCACACATCGCGATACTTGCTATCAGTTCCACAGTTTGGGTGAGTAGTCGTAAATACGCTTTTTTAATGCCTTTTATAAAATGTATTCTGTCTTCTTTATTAATCAGATTAGCGCCATATGTTTAATCGCTGTATTATATCGGTCTTCCGTGGCTGTCTTTGAGTTTCATTGCGTTTAAATAAATGATCACAGCTGCTAATTAGTCTGATTAAACTCTATCTGTCAGGTGACGTGTCATAGACCTTCGATCCGTTTTATATTATTATTAATTTCAGGATCAATGATGTAAGTTGTATTTGTAGTAAAATCATGGTAATCACGACACTTACAATAGTAATAAATGAAATGTGAAGTTAAAACACAGTAAACGGGACATTAGTAACTATAACTGTAGTTTTACTATAGTATATTAATAATCAATACAACAATACAATAATCACCAAACCAGCTATGTTTGTATCACTGAAATGTTAGTGTTTGTATGTGCTTTTATATGACAGATATCACAGTAATCATATGTTATGTACCATGCTTTTAATACCTTTTAATGTAAATCCAAAAAATGTAATAAAAATTTAAATAAATAAATGATAAAAAAAAAAGATTTTTTCATCTTGCAGTTCATTCATATCAGTTTATATCTAAATATTATGCTCACAGATCATTATTAACATTCTGTATATAATTAAATTTTATTTTCTCTCCCCTTTTTTATTATTTTTATTTTTGTTTATAGCTGAAAAGACGTAAAGGAAGCCCAGTGGCGTTTCTGGAGAGGGATTCCTTCAGAAATGGAGAAGACAGAAAGCTGCGGAGGCAGATATTTGCAGCAGTAAGTCTGTGATAGTTTGTCTTGTCACACTTGCCATCTTTGCACTTGACCACTTGATTACTTATTTGACATCTTGACATTGAGGCCAAGACTGCAAGTGTGGGTATCTGGACAGGGTCAAAGTCTTAAAAATGATCCCTAAACACAGTCGCACATCACAGTCTTAATAATCCAGTTTAACACTTGTATGATATTGTAAAAGCCCCAGGACGGTCTCATCTGACACTATCAAAAGAATTCATATGACTATAGCTTGCTATTAATTACTTGTTTTCTATATAGGGTGCATTTAACATTTAATTATACAGCATCTTTACAGAGGCTGCTTTTACGGTCTAAACAAAACACAGTGTAATGTATAAGTTGAATGTAATGTAATATTTCCTTCCTTTCTGTCTTACAGGATTGTTTGCAGATAACACTGTAGTTCTCCATCATGCACAAGGACTCACCTCGTTAACTCTTATCCCCCGCACACACAGAAATGGTCCCTGGTTCAGTGATTAGACTTTGCAGTGGTTTGATTTTTGCAGAAGATGTAACTTTTATTTTAATTATAAGCTCATAATGAATACATTACAGAACCAGTGATGAAAAAAATAGTTAAAAATAGTATTTTTCGTATTGATAAAGCATTTTGTTCTCTTTTTCAAACTTCATACAGTAGACTTTTTAGACTTTAATTAAGAGTTTTAGTAAAGGAGATATTCATACACAGTCATCCCCTAGCTCCAGTCATGAAGTGAATTCATGATGTTATTGTCAAAGCTAGCAGGTGTTTGTTTTCCTGAACACTTTCTCTGTCTTCCATTGTTCAGACAATCATTGTTTATTTGATGCTGTGCTGATTGAGTTTTATAGATGATATTGCACACTTGACATGACTGTCTTCATGGTGTTTTTTTGTGAGTTTGAAACATTTACATTGTGTTGTATAACATTTTGGTCAATTTAATTTTTAAGAAAATTTATCTTTTTCCAGTGTTCTCTGAAAGACATACTGTATTTACTGTTTTGTTTTTTAATAAAAGCATTTTCATTTGCATACTGAAAATAGTTAATGTTTACAACATAACTGCCTTTTTATTCTTTATGGTGGCAAAAACGAGCTTGGTGGTGACAGAGGATGCAGTGTAGTAATTTGGGCATGTTGTCTTTAAATGAGTTTGACATATCAATAAATAATGGAAGATCCTTACAAAAATATGCATGTTTATTATGCTTTATGTATTTATTTGTTCATTCATTCATTCATTCATTTATAATTTCTGTTTTTATTCCTAGAGTTCAAATGGTAGAGAATGGTAAATCACAGAAACACAAATGTGAACAATTTTAACTTTAAAACACAATGTAATATACAATGTAAATTTTAGAAGCACATCATTTGATTAGTAAATATATTTGTCTTTGGTCAAAAAAAAAAATCTTAAAAATGTGTCTTATATTTAATGAGAGGAATCTATCTGTTGGATACAACTGCGACTGCTGGGCATGTGCACATCAATATTGCCCAATTTTTGTCAAGCTGAACAACGGAGGAAGGTGTAGACGTTAATAAAACAGAATCTAATAAGTAGCAAGCTTAATCTATTGTTAACCGAATCTATCCCTTCAGCTGAAAAACGAAAGACATCGGTCATACATGGATAAGGAAGTGTGACGCTGCTGCTCAGCTTTGATGTCATTGGCTATGAATTTTCAGGACAGTCTGTGGTTGGACTATCTTTTAACCCATATTAAACAGCGCATCATTTTAAAAAGTATATTTTGCTGCTATCATCACATTAGTAATATATTAAGTCAACAATGAAGTGTTGCTATCTTGAGAAAAATGACATCTTTAGCGAGATCCTAATCCTAACCCTAAGCATAACTTCAATGAACTACAAAAAACAGCCCCCTAGTGTTGCGTTTCCATAGACTTACTTTGTGGTGTACTGATGTCCCAGATGTTATTAAAAAGTTTTTCCAAGTTTAAATAAACACATATGAGCCTAGCTAGTAAAATTATGTATTTACCAAAAATCTTCAGAACACAATATTCACCATTTTCATTTTATTGAAGCATAGACTATAAAGTTGATAAAGTAGCATCAAGACAAATAAGATTCAATGAAAATAATTATCATCAAAATACATTAACCTCATATATAAATCAGTTCACACAGATGAGTGATGAAATGTCCTTAAAAGTCACACAATCCCATTCAGTCAACTGTGATACAGATCATGTGATACATATAAGACATGTGATACTGTTTCAGAAAATAATGATTCCCATCATCACATCTAAACTGGTTTCATCTCCCCATCGTGATCTTCTTCTCTCGTGTCTGGAAACAGTTTGTGGCTAATATCCAGCAATGATGTGGTGTAGCTTTTTCTCAGCCAGAGGATCTCTCAGTCCTAAGATCCCAGACCTGGTCAAAGTGAAACAAACAAATGCCAATCTTTGTTAATTGAATCGGATTCCACTCACCGAATGACAACCCCTCCATGAGATAGTTTCATGATCACTTTATATTCTTCTTCTTGTTGTTTACTTGCTATTGTCATTCTTTGTTCACTACCCGTTTCATCTATATTAGATGTTACTTTCTCTGTTTTCTTGATCACATTATATTCCAAACACTCCCATCTCTCCCAACTTCTTCTTTAAAGGGGGGGGGGGGTGAAATGCTATTTCATGCATACTGAGTTTTTTACACTGTTAAAGAGTTGGATTCCCATGCTAAACATGGACAAAGTTTCAAAAATTAAGTTGTACGTTTGAAGGAGTATTTCTGTTCCAAAAATACTCCTTCCGGTTTGTCACAAGTTTCGGAAAGTTTTTTTCGAGTATGGCTCTGTGTGACGTTAGATGGAGCGGAATTTCCTTATTTGGGTCTTAAGGGCACTTCTCCCGGAAGAGCGCGCGCTCCCGTATAGCAGAGCACTGAGAGCAGAGACATTCACTGATCAGAGCGAGAGCGTCGCGAAATGTCACAAAAGGAGTGTGTTTTTGGTTGCCAGGGCAAGACAACCCTGCACAGATTACCAAAGAAAAAACAGCATTAAGGGACCAGTGGATGGAGTTTATTTTTACAGAGCATCAACGGAGTTGCGCAAGTGTTTGTGTTTGTTCCCTGCATTTCGAAAATGCTTGTTTTACAAACAAAGCCCAATTTGACAATGGATTTGCGTATCGTTTATTTCTTAAGGATGATGCAGTCCCAACGAAAAATAAATAAACGGCTGAATCTGACTGTAAGCCATGGTTTGTTTTGGATGATGTTTTTTTCCTCAAGGTAATCAGTGTTGGGTATAGTTACTTTGGAAAGTAGTTAGTTAGGTTACAACGTTACCATCAATTAAAAGTAATCAGTTATGATACAGCGTTACCTATTCATAAAAGTAACGCGTTAGAGTACTCATGCGTTACCAAAAATTAAAAGCCGTTTGCAGCGGCTCACACACGACACACGACAGACATAGCCCCTGGCCCCTTTAAATGCACCTAGAAGTCGTGACTCCCGACAATGAATAACGTCAGTCATCCGACTAAATTAACACTGCAGAATAACAATAACAGGATAGACAGTCAGCAATCGGCTATTCCACATGGCGTTTTATTTATTTATCACAGAACATATTATTAATCAAAATTCGCACCTAACGTTACCCAGCCCGGGTAGCCTAGGCTACTGTATATTATGTGCACCACAAGATAACTCCTGATTTTTCTTTAACTTTAAATAATGCAGTTATCAAAGTACAAGTATGCTTACTTGTAAACACGACCTTAAACAGGCTTGCAGATTTAAATCCATTTAGAAATGATGAACAACCAGCCAGCCAATGATCTAACAGAAATTAACAGCTGACTGTCAAACAAAAATGATAACAAACCGAATTAAATCCTTCACTGCCACACAGGCAAATGACAAATCGCTTAATAGCCGAACTAATTATTATTAAAGTGTCCACAGTCACAAGCCTAAATTCGCTTTAACACAGTCCTCTTACATTTACTCTTCAAAGTAGTGATTAAAACGTAGCGTTAAATTTGAGGTAGAATTTTTGGCGGTCGACAGAAGCTTTTCACCAAAGCAAAGTGTGCATTTTACCGTTATGTTCTTTTCTTTTCGTTGACACATTGAAAATAATGTGCGTACTTCCATAAACCAAACGCTGTCCTCTCTGCTATCTTGCCGGGAGTTCAAAAAAAAAAAAAAAAAAAAAAAAACCCACACACACAGGGTCAGGCGCAGGGCACAGACGTATCACAGCCATTGACTTTACGATCACAGAGCTTCGGCTCCGCTGATACATCCGCAGGTGGCACAGTAGACCTAGGACTACTGTCTGACAAAAAGCAGGCTGCAGTCGGGATTTTCCTTTCCTTAAAATAACGGATTACTTTTTTTAAAAAAATAACGAAGTTACTGATTACTTACGCACGAAACTAACGCGTTAAGTTACAAATTTCAGGAAAAAAGTAATTAGAGTACTCTAACGCGTTACCCACAACACTGAAGGTAATGTCAGCTTCCAAATGCTCTCTACACAAAAGCCTACTGGCGCTCGTGATTCTTTAGCTCCGCCCACACGTCACGCCTCCAGCGGCTCGTGTTTTTCCGGGAAAAATCGGTACAGACTAGAGGTGTGCGATACCGCTAGATTTGGTATCGATCCGATACCAAGTAAATACAGGGCCAGTATCGCCGATACCGATACCAATACCAATACTTTTTAATAATTAAGGTGGAAGCGTCTTCAACCTAAATCTAAATGAATTTTCATGACTTTTAATTTGTTTTTGTGATTTGCATTTTGGGTTATTAATCAGTACTACAAAAGCTTTTGTTCAGAAACAACTTTTGGTTACTTCTGTTTTATTTAAATAAACAAAGTTACAAAATTATTACTTCACAAATATAAAAAAAAAATGTAAAAACAAATTCTCTTTTCAAGTAGCATGTTAATAAAAAAATGTTTCTCCTCTGTGCACTTCTTTTCAGGATTTTTTTTCTTAAACAAAGTCACAAAGTTTTACTTCACAATGTAAAACAAATTCTCCTTGTACAAAATTCCTGAAGCTGACATCTTCCACTATGGAAAGAGGCTGCAGGTCCTTCACAATCATTTCTGATAGACGCCTTGTAATATCCACTGCTCTTGGAGAATCAGCTATTGATAAAATAATAAATAATAAAAATAATTAAGTCTGGTGCAAATCTATGTGTAGTTTAAATATAGAAACTAGTATCCCTTTCACAGCTAACACAAAAAGGGTAGATCGGCCTGAAAATACAGCCATACAACGCTCCTCTTTCTCTCCGCCTCTGACTGACTGCTGTTAGAAATGCGCGGCTGAGCGGTGCGCGCGCCTGACTGCTGGTGGTAGCGCTAGTGGTGAGTCACGTGACGGTACAACACAGGAGAGGCGGAGGAAAGCAGTGTCGAGCACGAGCAGCACTCTTGAGAGCTTGCTCTGCTCTGTGACAGTAGCAGCATTTTGACCGGCCAGGTTGCAAAAAGAGAGAAACTGAAACTTAAGTATCGATATTTTCCCGTTGGTATCGATCAATACCGATACCAACGTTGGTATCGATATTATCGATATTAGTATCGATCTTCCCACCTCTAGTACAGACTATTTTTCTCTTATGAATATAATAAAACTAAAGACTTTTTGGAGTTATGAAGGATGCAGTACTACTCTATAGGTACTCAAGATTAACAGGATATTGAGTGAAAACGAGCATTTCACCCCCCCTTTAAATCTCATCTCACTTCCTGTCTTCTCACTTCCTTCTGCCATCATCTGCCCAGTCACAGTCTAGCTGTTGCCAACAATGAAAAATGGGAGTCAATCCCATAGACTAGGACCCGTTGTAACTCCCAACACAATTATACGTTAACACCCTTGATTTATAGGAGTTCAGGACAGGTTAAGAGTGTGACTTTAAAGTCAACATGATATCAAAATTGACCCTATTTACTTTCTTAATGCACTTTACTGGTCATATTGTGTGTCATTGGTATATGTCATTCCAAAGAAAAATGTTTGTCTCCGTAATCTTTAATCAAAACGTAGTAACTGGCTCTTCCTCTGAAACAACTTTCCTCTTCCTTTGAATTTAATCTGATGGCATGGATGAGGACAGGCAGATCTGGGCTTTGTTAGTGTTGCATCAGCTCCATGTTGAAACTACACTATTTTAAAATCGTGAAAAACAAAAAAATAATAACTAAGTAATAACTAGGCCTACCCCTCTAAATTTGTCATTTAAAATAAGAATGATTTTTTTAATGCCATTTATCTTTAATATTACTTCAAGTGATAGAATAATATGAATAAAAAAAGAATAAATAACAAAAAAGTCCCCTAATTTAAAAACCATTAGTTTTTGTCATATTAAAATGAACAATTATTTTAATCTATTAGTTAATCACCCTTGTGAAAAATAAGTGCACTTAATTGTACTGAATGTACGCTTAATTTGTAATAAAAAGTGTACTATTTTTAAAATGTACTTATTACTGAAATAAAAGGCCAGTTAAAGTGCATTTTAAATTGTTACATTTATTAATAATTAAGGAATTAGACTCATTTTAATGTGTTGACAAACATAGTAAAGCACGTGTAAAGTACTTGATTATATTAGTTTACCATAAATTCTAATCAGTACATTTGACAGTGCTTTATACATAATTATGAAACTGCATATAAATAACTGCATTTCTGACTTAAGGTCAGAAAGCTCTTAGTTCAACTGATTCAATCTTAATGAGATGAGGCTGAGAGTCCTCTTTCTAAAATAAAAATGTCCTACTTGAGCCTTTTATTTTCGGCCAAGCTTAATTTAAAAACCTTTTGATACAGATGCAAATCAAATCTCAAATGAGGACACCATGCTAGATCTTATAGGTAAACTTTTGGAGAAGCACCAGACTGGGAAATTTGATTCCATGATTGAGCTTTTGTAAAATCGCTCTACAACGACACCATCTAGTGTTTAGTGTCGATTCACCCAAACAAATAAATTGTTTATTCGTGAATTCTTGGCTGACAAACATTACAGCTTACAATTTTTTTTTTTTTTTTTTTTTTTTTTAGCTACTAGTATATTTTTCATAAGGTAGGCTACTAGTAGTTAATTTGCCAATATTGCTTATTCTTCACACAGCTAATAACTTTTTAAAGATAGTAGTGTGTGGGTGTGTGTGTTTGTGTGTGTGTGTTTGTGTGTGAGAGAGAGAGAGAGAGAGAGAGAGAGAATTTGAAAACACTTTTATTACAATTTAAGTGTTTTAAAGAATTAAAAACAAACTATTTAAAATAAATTAGATAAATTGAGTAAAATAAAGATTGTCATCTACAACAGAGCACAAAGTCCCTCCATAACACCAAACATCCTCAAACATCGCAAGACATGAAGTAACTTTATAAAACCTAAAATCAATCAAAATTCTGACTTTACCATAGCACCAAACATAGACACTAGATTAAATTCCTGATTTTGTTCAATTTTATCTTTCCGACTCATGTATATTGCCATTTTGCTTTTGCCCAAAACAAAATTTAACAACTGACACTCTCTCGGTCGTCTCTTTGTATATTTAACACCAAGGATAAAAGTTTGCATTGAAACTTCTTCATCAAAAGACTATGCTATGACAATTCATAAAAACATGAAACACAGTCTCCCTTTGTGAGCAAAATGGGCATTCATGGCTTACATCAGGATTCAACACAGATATTTAAGCATTTACAGCAATAATACAATGTAAAATCCTCCACTGCAAATCTCCAATTTTCTTATTTAAAGTCATTTAAAATCAATTAAACCCCAATTGTGTTGCCACCGCATCCACTTTCATAAAATCTGGTCCTGCCAGACTCATTAATTGACGAAGAGTCACCACTTTTGCCTTTACAAAGACTTTTGCCAGTGACATTGATGCATTAGTAATGTCCAGTCTTGCACCATAAAGCAATGGCTCTTCCAAAAGCCAATACAACGATGTGGGATTGCTTCTCCTTTGGAGTTTAAAAAGACTCCATACTTTAAAAAGATTCCAATAAAAAACTGGAATTTTCTCCACATTTAAAGTTTTTGGGTCCGATTAAAAAAAGGATTTGTCCAGATTTAGACCTGCACCAGTTTTTAAAATAGCCCTTGCCACTGATCTACAACTTGTACAATGCACAAGTCCTTGACCACCTTCTTTCTTTGGTAAGTGCAAGATGCTATGAATCACCCAGTGCATCTTATCCCAGAAGAAGTCTATCAACATCGGTGGGTCAACACAAGTCAGTCGATGCCAAAGAGATGAAGCAACAAGGTTATTACAGTTTTTCTCAGTCACTTTGGTGCATTTTTCAAAACAGAAATGCAATTTTCAAAACTACTTGTACAACCTCCACATCATCTAGTCATTAATACACATCATAAAACCAGTTTCTCATTCTTTTGAACAAGTTGCGATTGCTATTGTACATTCATGCAATTGATTACGCACATTTATCTGCGGTTTCCTACATTATCAGTTGCTAATGTCATGTTGCTCAAAATGTATTATACAGTTTTCTGTGCAATAGTCTTACCCCCCAAAACATCTAGTCTTTAGTTCATAGTATAAGTCATTAAATGCAACATGGTTAATCTAGTTGTCATAAACTGCCAAGCACACTTTTTATTTGTATTTTTACACACTATTATTAGATGTTTTGTCAATTTGGCATGAATTGTGCAAGTGAATCTTTACTAATGAAGAGAATGTAGATGATAAACCAATGATAAACCATTTCTCTGAAATAGCTCAAAGGTTCATCTCATGAATCTTCAGTAGGAAAGCTTATACTGTATAGACAAAGGACAACACAAGAGTTACAAATTCTGAAAATGGAATTATTTTCATCTTTGTTCCCATATTTCCTTTTCTATATCACAATGGCATTGTAAAAGTATTTTTTACAGTTTTTCTCAGTCACTTTGGTGCATTTTTCAAAACAGAAATGAAATTTTCAAAACTACTTGTACAACCTCCACATCATCTAGTCATTAATACACATCATAAAACCAGTTTCTCATTCTTTTGAACAAGTTGCGATTGCTATTGTACATTCATGCAATTGATTACGCACATTTATCTGCGGTTTCCTACATTATCAGTTGCTAATGTCATGTTGCTCAAAATGTATTATACAGTTTTCTGTGCAATAGTCTTACCCCCCAAAACATCTAGTCTTTAGTTCATCGTATAAGTCATTAAATGCAAAATGGTTAATCTAGTTGTCATAAACTGCCAAGCACACTTTTTATTTGTATTTTTACACACTATTATTAGATGTTTTGTCAATTTGGCATGAATTGTGCAAGTGAATCTTTACTAATGAAGAGAATGTAGATGATAAACCAATGATAAACCATTTCTCTGAAATAGCTCAAAGGTTCATCTCATGAATCTTCAGTAGGAAAGCTTATACTGTATAGACAAAGGACAACACAAGAGTTACAAATTCTGAAAATGGAATTATTTTCATCTTTGTTCCCATATTTCCTTTTCTATATCACAATGGCATTGTAAAAGTATTTTTTATTTTTTTATTTTTTTGGTCAGACCACTAGTAAAAGTGTAACTGGGAATTCTATCCAGTCTCTTTCAATCAACATCCCACAAACAGTAATGTGTAAATGTGTAGTTTTGAAATGGATATATGGCATACATAAGCATATGGCATACTGTTCAATACAGTAGTTTACATCAGAACATCCCTCCACTGTTAAATTGACAACATGACTAAGCAATTTGACTGTCTTATCCGTAAACTATGACACAAGGACTTGTCATTCTGATGGCACTGACATGTTCATTGACACAGATATTTATTTTTGGGAGATGAACTAAGGATTTTGAGCAAGAGACTGGCTTTTGCAGGTCATCCATTGTGTTTTGATATTTGTACGAGTTGTTTTGAGAAATGCACTTACTGTTTTGCAAATCTCAAGAATGATTAGAGAAATGTACCAAAGCGACTGAGAAAAACTGTAATACAGTTTTTCTCAGTCACTTTGGTGCATTTTTCAAAACAGAAATGAAATTCTCAAAACTACTTGTACAACCTCCACATCATCTAGTCATTAATACACATCATCAAACCAGTTTCTCATTCTTTTGAACAAGTTGCGATTGCTTTTGTACATTCATGCAATTGATTATGCATGTTTATCGGCAGTTTCCTACATTATCAGTTGCTCATGTCATGTTGCTCAAAACGTATTGCATAGTTTTCTGTGCAACAGTCTTACCCCCCAAAACATCTAGTCTTTAGTTCATCATATAAGTCATTAAATGCAAAATGGTTAATCTAGTTGTCAAAAACTGCCTAGCACACTTTTTATATTTATTTTTACACATTATTATTAGACTTTTTGTACATTTGGCATGAATTGTCCAAGTGAATCTTGACTTATGAAGAGAATGTAGATGATAAACCAATGATAAACCTTTTCTCTGAAATAGCTCAAAGGTTCATCTCATGAATCTTCAGTTGAAAAGCTTATACTGTATAGACAGAGGACAACACAAGAGTTACACATTCTGAAAATGGACTTATTTTCATATTTGTGTCCATATTTGTTTTTCCTTTTCTATATCACAATGACATTGTAAAGGTTTTTTTTTTTTTGGTCAGACTTTGTAAAAGTGTAACTGGGAATTCTATCCAGTCTCTTTCAGTCAATATCCCACATACAGTAATGTGTAAATGTGTACGTTTGAAATGGATATGGCTTACATAAGCATATGGCATATTGTTCAATACAGTAGTTTACATCAGATCATCCCTCCAGAGTAAACTGTTATATTGACAACATGACTAAGCAATTTGACTGTCTTATCCGTACACTATGACACAAGGACTTGTCATTCTGATGGCAGTGATATGTTCATTGACACAGATATTTATTTTTGAGAGATGAACTAAGGATTTTGAGCAGGAGACTGGCTTTTGCAGGTAATTCATGGTGATTTGCTATTTGTACGAGTTGTTTTGAGAAATGCACTTTATGTTTTGCAAATTGTGAGTTTGATTCGAGAAATGTACCAAAGCGACTGAGAAAAACTGTAATAAGGGTTCGACCCCTATAGGACATTATTCTCTTAATTAACTTCCATTTATCCAGTCTACACTTTATTTTCTCAATCATCCCTTCCCAATTTTTTAAATGAAAAGACTCATCCCCCAAAAAAACTCCCAAATATTTTAGACCCTTAATTTTCATGGTTGACTGTTGTGGTGAAAAAACAACTAAACAGTTTGACCAGTGTGGGTCACACAATAACAAAAATACTTTAGATTTTGGTGGCCTTGGCCAAATTATTGACACATTAACTAGGTTTTGAAGCATGAATTCAATGTTTTGGGTGAGTTACTACATTTTGCAGACATGCTATAAAGTTTTGAAGCTCCTGCAAACAGTTGTGACATTTGCACTCACAGTTTAGAGAATGTTAAGACTGTTTCGAAAAATGTGCCAAAGCAATTGAGAAAAACTGTAAACAGAGCTTTGTTTTACACAAGAAAACATTGTATAATGTTACATGTCGTTAGTGTTTTTAAGGTCATTGTTTTGTGGGTGACAAAGTGTGTTTGTCGGCTGTCGACCTTTGCTAGTGTTCTGGAAGAACGAGTTGATTTGAGACCTGAAGAAAGTGTTTTGGTAGTTGTAGTGCATTTTGATTATGAAATGAACTGCTTTGCCAAGCTGAACATTGGTTAGGAGAACTGTGTGATTAAGTTTTTCAAAAGTGACCTAAGTATTGAGAAATGTGTTCTAGCATCTGTAAAAAAACTGTAACGGCTTTGTTAGATAAAATGTACACAAGTACACATGATTCAAGGAGAATACACATTTTTTGCACCTCTTAATTTGATAATATTGCAATGATTTTTACTTACTGTTCAGCAACATTTACTTATTTACCTTCATGCTTTTGAGTATGGGTGTAAAAAAAAAAAATAACTACAGTATATTCAGTGCACAGTTGTTTTATATTTTTTCAAATTTGAATAAATAAATTTGTGACTTCAAATCAGGTTAAAAATATTTATAGTGATTGGAACAAAACTTTTGTGTGTGACTGCTCAGAGACCCCAGTACACAACATAAACTGATTGTTCATGTTCCACCGGGCTATATGCTGACATTTCATCAGCTCCTTTGTACAATTTATGACAAACTCATCTCCAGTCATTAACATTAACACTGTCCTCGTGGAACAAGGTCCCATGCTCGCACTGAAGGTCAAGGCTGTTTATTAAACCTAATGAATATGGCTCGATTTAGCACATTCTGAAGAGAAAATATTAAAGTTCATCTGATAAAAAATTCCTCAAAATATTTCCAAGCAACAATGCATTGTACTGTGACAAGGAGATTAACACCGTATATTCCCGTTGTTTGCTTGTGTGATGACAGGAGCTAGGATGACGTCATCACTACCGTGATGTCTCTTTACATTTGCTAGAAATGTTTTTGTATTTCTGGTGTCAGTTGTAGTTTTTTATTTCAATTGCAGTTTATTAGGGTTAAGATACAACTAAGTTTGATCTGGTTCATTATCCTTTAAAGTTTATTTATAATATAGTTTAAGACAGCATGTGGTTTGTGTTGATTGCAGATAGATGCACATATCAGTGGTCATCGCATCGTGTTATGTCTACCTTAGTTTCCCTCGGATATATTTTTCCTATTAACCACACAGAGACAAGTTGTAGTCATGTGTTATTTATTATTTTACGTCTGTATTTATCACCACATCGCAAACAGTTTCCTGGCATGCTGCATACTCACTATATCCCGGTCCTGTGACTCCTCAAAGGAGGAGGCAGGACTACAGCTTTCCTTTTTCTTGTGTTGGGTTAAACCATTTCTACTAATAGGGAGGGGACTTATCCCTTGGTGAAGCAGATAGAATATGTCTTATGTTGTTATTTACATTTTACTTATGTTGAAGAATTGCATTTATGTTTTTATTTTATGTATTTCTGAAGTTTAATGGACTAAATGGTTAAATTATCTTGTGTGTATGCTTTAAAAATATCTGGTATTGATGCCCCTGCAGTTGGGAAGGTTTTTTATTTTAATTTTAATTTTTTATGTAATAAGCCTGTCTTTTTATGTCTTTTTTATGTAATACTGTAAGTCAGTCAACCTTTGGTGGAAAATGTGTTTGTGTGTGTGTTTTTGTGTGTGTGTGTGTGTGTGTGTGTGTGTGTGTGTGTGTGCGCGCGCACTCTTGTTTTTGTGACACTTCAGGACACAACTCTGTATAATGACATGGGTATGACACAGGTATTACAAGGAGAGAGTGACTTATGTGGACATAACCCATGTCCCCATTTTTCAAAACGCTTATAAATCATACAGAATGAGTTTCTTTGAGAAAGTAAAAATGCACAAAGTTTCGTGTGAGGGTTAGGGTTAGGGTTAGATGTAGGGTTGGTGTAGGGCCATAGAATAAACAGTTTGTACAGAATAAAAACCATTACGCCTATAAGATGTGCCCACTTTTCACAAAAACAAACATGTGAGCAATGAGACAACACTTACTGCGAATATGTACATCTCTACTTCTACGCTGGCATTTTATAAATGTCCTCTTTGGATGAAATCTGGGTTCTGAGCCTATCTACAGTAACAGCTTCCCTTGACCACCACGGGACACATTACGACAGCTTGTTTATTTATTTTGATTATTATTCATTTATCATACATTTTATGGATATTAGACAAAAGATAAAGCCAGTGATGCAAGCTTTGAACAGGTTGTAGTGTAGGTAAACTGTAGTGTTTCCAGATGATTTGTAAAGAGTGGTCAGAGCTTTTCAAAGTCTTCATAGAATTCTACAAGGAATTGAACATTCAGATTTTTAATCTTTCCTCAATTGTCAGTTATTTATATTTTAATGAGGTCATCCTCTTAACTTCTTATATTGTGATCACATAAAAATTACTCCTAAGGCAATTTTTGTTCCACTGCCAGAAATATTAGCGAAAGATTACAAAACAAAACCCCTATATTTCCCAACCAACACCATTATTTGTACCATGCATTTACTAAAAGGTTAAAGATAAACACAATTACCTATAATTGTGTTTTAAAATAATACTAAAATGATCGTTTGCACCCTGTAGTCAAGTACACTGACTTCATGCAACTTATCATTACATTTTTACTGCATGCTCATCATGCCTGCGTTTAATATTCCCATGGAAGCTTGTTTTGTCGACATTGAGATTTATACATCATCTGAAAGCTGAATAAATATGATTTATTTTGGTGTAACGTTTGTTCGGATAAGATAATATTTGGCAGAGGTACAACTATTTGAAAATCTGAAATCTCAGGGTGCAAAAAAAATCTAAATACTGAGAAAATCTACTTTAAAGTTGTCCATATAAAGTCCTTAGCAATGCATATTACTAATCAAAAATTAGTTTTTTATATTTATGGTAGGAACTATACAAAATATCTTCATGGATCTTGATCTTTACTTAATATCCTAGTGATTTTTTGCATAAAAGAAAAATTTATAATTTTGACCCATACAATGTTTTTGTTGTTGTTTTGGCTATTGCTAAAAATACATCACAGTGACTTAAGTCTGGTTTTGTTGTCCAGGGTCACTTTTTACTATAAAAAGATAGCATGTGAAACTCTTATTTCCAGGATGTTCTCTCTCTCTGCTCAAGCTTGACAGCAGGTTCCTGTGGATTTGCTGATGTCAGGCCTACAGGTCGATGTTAGTTGCCAGGCGCAGACAGAGCGCAGCTTCAGTCGGTATGTCTTGGGCTTTAATTCCATTGGCCTCCAGACGCAGTACACGCAGATTAGAGTAATTGTTTGTATCCACAACTCTGCAGAAACTGCTCACTGAAAATTCTGGAAAATATTGGGAAAACATTAAGTTACTGTCTTATCCAACAAGGCACAAGCAGAGCCTACATTAGAACAACTTTGCCCAATCCTACAAATCACACAAAATGTTTTCATGGAATGTGTGAAACAAATTATTTTTTTTGAAGACCATTTGTGATTTTCTTCAAACCTTGTTTGTAGGTGTTTCTTTAACTAGGGACATTTTGGGTCCTGCAGTGTTTTAGAAGTTAAAAAGACTCATGATGTGTTGCAAAACAGTTTTGCTGTTTGTTTTAGGGTCAACCCTGTAATTATATTACGTGTCATTATTTTGTAACGATAAGAACCAAAAAGTTTGTATTGTATCAAACAATTAATTTGAATGTTATTAAGTGAAGACATAATATGAAACCTTTAATACTCTCACTGGTTCGTCTAATTTGTCTATGTTCTATATCTATAATTCTGTCTATATCTGTCATCTTATCTAAAATCATCTTTCAGTGGAGATATACATCACAGGAGAAAGATTACAATTCTGGGCCAAGAGTAAAACAATAATATCCAGAAATAAAATGCATTTTAATAGCAAAAACAAAGGTCATAAGGTTTCTGAGACAATTTTAATGTGATCTTCATGTAACAAAACCTGGTGACATAAAGATGTCCAAAGTTGAAATATATATATATATATATATATATATATATGTTGCTGGTTATAATTTAATGAACTACGTGTGCTTTTTTTCTATTTCTCCTTTTTATATGAAAATATTAATTTAAACTGTTTAAATACAATACTTGTTGTTGAGAGCAATGTATATTTGTAATAACTGGCTGTTTTGAAGCATGCCATTAGGACAGGCATATTTTTAGGAGAAGATTTGCATTTAAGCCTTTGCACTGCCTTGTGGGTATATGTGTACTGTACAGTTTTCAGGTGCGTTTTTTTTCTTCTGTACCTTTGATCTTGTTGGCCTGGAGATACAGATTCTCCAGATTGGTACTGATAGTAGGGATCCTTTCCAACTTGTTGAAAGACAAATCGAGCTCCACAAGTGAGCTGACATTGAAAGCGTTGGCTGGAATTCCCCCGTTGGTGAGCTGGTTGTGGGACAGCCGTACGAAACGTAGCTCAGGCCGCTGGCTCAGGAAATCAGCAGGAACGCTGGATATGCGATTGTACTCTAGGTAGAGTTGGCTCAACTTTGGGGACAGGCTTTCTGGAATCTTCTTCAGTTGGTTCCTTCTCAAGTCTAACAGGGTCAAGGACAGCAGACCCTCAAGAGCATTGCCGAGGTCTTCAATGCTGTTCACTTGGAGATGCAGGGCTGTCAGGTTGCTCATTCCACGGAAAGATTCGAACGGGACCTTGGAAATATTGTTGTGATTCATGTGTAGATATCGTAGGGAACGTGGTAAACCCTGTGGAACCCGGCTCAGGTTGTTGTTGTGCAAAAAGAGGCGCTCAAGGTTTGGTAGCTTGGTGAAGACTTTGTCACCAATCTTGTCAGAGCTCAGTTTATTTGTGTGGAGGCTGATCCAAGCTAAATCTGGAGCATTATCAAAGACACCGTTAGTGATGCCCGTGATCTGGTTGTTTTGTAAGTATACGTACTTGATATGAGACGGGACAAACGGCACGTGCTGTAGCTTGCGGTTGTTGCAGTACATGGCAGTGGGGTAGGAAGGAGGACAGTCACACTCCAGAGGACAGTCCAGCACCGGAGGCTCATCCTCACCCTCTGCTCTTAGAGAGGCATGGATGTTATAGTGACTGCGGCCATAACCGTGACTGTAGGCTCGGTTACGCAGATAATTTAGCCAGGTTAAAGAGTTGGTTGGATGTGTCATGGAAAAATCGACAAGCCTTGCCAACATCAGCAGCAAAATCCAGCCTTTCATTGTGACTGAGTTTCCTGTCAAGACAAAAAATATATATATATGCGCAAATATAATTTTTGAAACTTGATAAATGTTTATTTTTATATATTTAAATTAGTCATTTTAATTAGACCCCCCCCCCCCAAAAAAAAAATCATAATTATGCAGTGTAAATTCTTTGAATTATTTAAAAATGATCAAATAAGGATGTTATTATTCTTCTGCATTTTAAAAATTGAATAAGTAATATTATAAATTATCTGTAATAATATTTTATTATAATTATATATTTTCTTACAAATTATTTAAATTATTATTAAATTATTAAACAATATTCTGTTTATATTTTTAGGATTAAATCTAAAATTACTACGTATAATCTAAAAATACTAATGAAGGAGTGGATGCCATTTTTTCTTTAATTGAACGCATCTCTGACTCCTGGTCTTCATTCATCATATCTGGTCCTTGGGTTTTAACTGTACATTCCCCTACACTAAATACTTAATAAATTTGTCATTTTTCAGTAACATGTTTTAATTATTAAAAATTTTTAAATAAACATTAGTAGTGGTAGTAGTAGTAGTAGTATCATTATTATTATTATTATTAGATTTATTTATTATTAATTTAGTAAATTTTCATTAGAAATGACCTGCAATAAAGGAATATTTTTTCATTACAAATCTTTGAATTGCTATCAAATTATCAAATAATATTATTATTATTATTTGCATTTTATATTTTTTTATTATTAAAAATTAATTAATAATTTATCCTTAAAAATCCTTTAAATTATTACCAATTAATCAAATTACATTATTATCATTCTGACTATTATTCATAATAAATTCAATGTTTTGATAAATACATTTTAGTCGGTGTCATGCATTTACTTATTTGACTAGTGACCCTGAAAATTATTTTTAAATTTCATGTCGTAATTTATATTTAATCCACATTTTTCAGATGTACATAAAACATAGTACATAAATACAGATTTCCCATGGTTTTAGACCCCATGTTATGTAGCCATTATAGTCACACAACATTTCTTTGTGTTTAATATGAGCAGCTTCTAAGAATAGTATTACATTCTACAATCACTAAGGCACAGACATGCATACTGTAGCTCTTATATCCTCCTGACAATGGTTTCCATATATATACTACCATTAGAATAAATCATCATCATTATTTACATGTGGTATGTTTTATCTCTCAAGGCAGAGTTGTGGTTAAAACTGACATCATAACAATTCTCTCAGGTCTGGGCAAGTATACTGCGTGTGATACAGAGTATGTGTTTTTTTCTCTCTGTAAGAAAACTGAAGGTTTTTGGGAAGAAAAGTTTTGCCTGAGGGAAGCTTCGGTACTGTTTACAGAGGTGATGACTGATAAATCCATCTCTCAATGATGTTGACAACTTCAAACTGGTATAATAATATGGTACACAGTAATACATCTGCTTACATTCTTGTTTGAGCATGTATTGCGTTATTAATTTGGTTTGATAATGATGTTATTAAACATGGATTAAACATGTTTATTCATGTATCTTTTTGTCTAATTTGTTAGATAAATGATTTATGTCTTTCTTCAAAACCCATAATTAATTTAAACACAGTTAAATTCAAATCAAATTCATTCAAAATAATTCATAATTCACATTGATTGTAACATGATAAATATGTTGTAACATTGCCATATACGCCCATATATCTTCATCTTCTCTCATTTTAATTTTATTTATATATTTATTAAAAATTAAGTTTCCGGTTTCTGGCTGAAAACATAAATGTCTTTAAAATGCCAATAATGTGTAACATTATTTCCTTTCATGATTACGTAATACATGTCAGAGCAGATATGCTGAATTAAAATGAGAGAAAGTTTAGAGGGGAAAATTAACAATTGTAAATTATTTAAAATTATTGGAGTATGTTTTGCAATAAAATAATTATTCCGTAATAATAAATCAGTCATTCTACTATATAAACGGCAAAAACAAAAATGCATAAGGCATTTTGTTTCATGCAATATATCTGCTAAAATGAAAAAGATTAAACACATACCTATTGCTGAAGCCTCTCTGCTTTTTGGATTTTGCTTTGAGGAATGAGAAAAAAAAAGTACAAAAACATTATGAAAACATCATGATGGAATAAGATCATTATCCTAGTACACCCTGAATGTTTGTATTACATTCATATTCCTCTAATTGTAAAAAACATGCAGAACAGAAGAACAGTAACTGTACCTTGTATATTGTGCCCCGTGCAGCCGTTTTCACAGTATACAGTAAATTACATTCCAATAAAGGGATACAGTTGCGCAGCCCAGAGCCTTCAGTGTAAAGCCAGTACAGTGAAGCTTTGTCTACTGCCTCACTAACTTGTTGTGTTGTGTTTTGTGCCTTGAGGCTTTGTGAATATGAGTGCCATGTGTGAGAAGGCAAAACATCTGCATTTTAACAACCTTACTTCATAGATTCTGTCAGGACGGGATCCCTGCCTATTCATTATCTCTATACAGGATGAGCTTTTGTACATGTGTGCGTGCATTTCTGGGGCATTTGACTTAGTATGATGGGGCATGTTTTACCTTTGGTTGGAATTATAGCGGTTCTGTATACTGGAAAAGGGATTTCTTAACATTAAACTCAACTGTGAACTCTACTCAAATAGCTTGTGCAGTTGAATCATCTCAGATTTCAGTAAAACTACTAAAACTGGACATGTCACCGTATAGCCCAACCAATTTTCTTGACGTTAACCACTGGCTAGCAATAGCACAAGCAACATGTTAAACATTACTTTGTGTGTTTGTGTCTGTATAACTCTGTATAATGACATGACACAGGTATTACAAGGAGAGGGTGACTTATGAGGACATAACCCATGTCCCCATTTTTAAAAAAAGCATACAGTAAATCAAACAGAATGAATTTTTTTTTTTTTTTTTTTTTTTTTTTTTTGAGAAAGTAAAAATGCACAAAGTTTCCTGTGAGGGTTAGGTTTAGGTGTAGGGTTGGAGAAGGGTGATAGAATATACAGTTTGTACAGTATAAAAACCATTACACCTATGGGATGTCCCCACTTTTCTCAAAAACAATATACATACTATGGTGCATTTAATGACATCATGATGTCAGAACAAACATAATGTGGAAAATACTCAAAAGGGAATGTTTATCCAGCAGACATTTCTTAGGTTCAATGCATATTAATTTATACTTTTAATTAATGCACCAATGTTACTATAACATTGTGAGGTGATGCTTTTGGCTGCTATTTTTTTAATTGTTGATTCTTTAGCCTTTCAGCAGGATGTTAACATACTGTAACACACTCCCTTGTAGTATTATATAAAACAAGCATAACAAAGATTTGAAAAAAATGATGCTTGGTTAAAATAAAATGGATACATTTAACAAAACTGTGAAAAAATACATTTGCTACATTTACAGCGGTAACATTTTAGAATAAGAAACACTTATTCACTATCAACTATGACTTTACTCTCAATAAATCCTAATTTGCTGCTTATTAATAGTTAGGTAGTTGTTAAGTTTAGGTATTGGATAGGATTAGGATCTATCGATCTATCGATCTATCAATCTATCAAATAAATGTAGCCTTGGTGAACATAAAGGACTTATATTTCTGACCCCAAACATTTAAATGATCATATATGCACAATAGTTCATTTCTAGATATAAAAGCATCATTATACCTCTTACACAACTAACTGGTGTATGATGCTTTGAATTAAAAATGAAGACCGAATGCCATGAAATGCCCCATTTTGATTCCCTTATTCTTTAGTTGTTGAGTGATGTCCTGTTAGTGTTCAACAGCTGTGCGTGTTTCCACATGCATTTGTCACGGCACTGGTGCATCTTTCATTACAGCTGCGTTTTCTTTCTTCTCTTTAGAGGAAGAGGATTGGACGAGTCCTTGATTGATTTAATCTTTATTTGTTCATAGTCCACTCTTATTGTTGCTAAGGCATTAGTCGTCTATTCCTGTGTATTTACATACATAACAGGCTTTGCAAAAGCATTTACAGGAAATTATGATATCTGACACGTAGACACTGACAAAAATTTGGGGGTGGCAGGATTTTTTTGTATTTTAGAAGTTTTATGTTTTATCTTATGCACACCAAGACTGGAATTTATTTATTTATTTATTTATTTTATCAAAAAGAAATTGGAATCAAAAATATTGTGAAATATTATTACAATTTAAACTGTTTTCTATTTGAATATATTTTGAAAGATAATTAATTCCTTTGATCAAAGCTGAGTTTTCAGCATCGTTACTTCAGTCTTCAGTGTCACCTTCTAATGTGCTGATTTGATGCTGAAGAATGATGAATTTTACTAAGCCCAAACTTCTGAATGGTGCTGTATGTATGATTAAATATTTGATTTTATGTATATGAGAAGAAACCTTGACTTTATCCTGGATATGCGTGCAGTTCTGTTTATTAAGCACTAGAGCGCCAAAAGTTACACACAGTTCTGCTTTATATACTGAGTAGCTGAGTGTTGAGTTTTTGTCTTGGCTTCCAGCAGCGAGTGAGTATAAGATTACAGAATCTTTCATAAATGTGCTGTAAAATGTATTCTCAGTTACATCATTTGCAAGTTTTAATGAAGTCATTAAATTCCCATGTTCGGTTAAAGTCAAATAAACCTTATTGGCTACATTTTAAATAGGAAACCACTGCAGGATCCGACAATTACAAAACATGTAGGACAGGCCAAATGGCCTCAGGAAAACTTGCAGTATGGCAATTAAGTTTAATTTAGTGACCTTCAACACAAGTTTACACCACCTCTAAGCATTCAGCAATGTTTGTGTGTGTTTTTTCGTCTTTCTGTTGATTTTCAAAAATATCTTTGAGTTACATTGCTATGTTAAAAGTTTCATAAGTTTCATTAAGTAACAGATGCAGAAATAACAGTTTTGATTGATTTTTTATTTTATTTTTTGTAATGGAAATGGACGAACACAATATAATATAATATAATATATATATATATAATTACAATTATAAAAAGAATATCTCAATGATAAAACTTAACATAAACAAATCTGAGAAGCTCTTTGAAAGAATACCTTCTCAGAATACTTATTGAAGGCACTACACTCTGGTTTATTAAGTGGTATACTGATATTAACATTTTGAATTAATTGTGTTTAACAAGCCCAACCACTCCATGATGAGAAGCAAACACTATTTGCCTTGGTAGTAAGTAATTCTTAAAGACATCTTCGATTTCTACGATACATGGGCAGCTCGATGCCCTGCAGTGAAGATCCACTTCCTGTCGCACTTTATGGGTGTCCCGCAACATCTGAAAGTGAGCATTCAAGAGCATCAGACTACACATGAAACACTTATAGACAGTCTTCATTAATAATGTCAGTAGTTTGTAAACTATACCATTTTTATGTTAACATAAAACAATACTTGTGTTCTTACTGTCTCAACAAGAGGATAAGAAATGTTATTTTGCTTTAGAATTGTTGCTCATTTGCCTCCATTAAATTTGAGGATCGCTGACCTCCTAAAAACTCTCAAAAATGAAGTTAAAAATAAATGTAAAACAAAATTAAATATTAAAACATTACAAATAGTCTCTAGTAGACTATTCCATCCACAACTGTATTTACCATAAATGCATAGCTATTGTTAGAATGGAAATGTATTTTCTTGCCCCTAAAGTACATTTTGAAATATATTTTAGTATGTGAAGGTTTAAAAAATATTTCCAATTTAATATATATATATATATATATATATATATATATATATATATATATATATATATATATATATATATATATATATATATATATATATATACACTTCATTGAGCTTAACTGTTTATTTAAAATATATTTTGGCCATCTTTTTTTTCTTCACAGTTTGTTTTAAGTATCATTATGTGGGATAGTTTAAATGGCATTAAAAGATCAGATAATTACAATAGAGAGTGCCAAGAAGGATATCTGAGTAAAAATGAAAAGCTAATTGAGGCATTATGTTAGAGTTTCTCAAATCTCCTCACTGGAGCTCCAGGAGAATGTCTGGCCACTTTTCTGAGGAATTTACAAAGTCTATAGCTTAAGAGCTTAATGGATCCCATAAGTTCCTGCCAGAACTCAACAGACGTTAATAGTTCCAGTAACCCTGTTATAATGGAAAAGATTTTGAGGCACCTCAGCTCCTTAACATAATAATAATCTGAAGAACATTTCGTTTTACAACATAAAAAATTATATTTTCAGTAATACCATATTGGTCTTATTTAACATACAAAAAAAATATATGATAATTGACTCAAAACAGACCATGTATGTTGAATGTGAGAAACTGTTTATCAAACGATAAGACTTTATCATACACAAACATCATTAACATGTACCCTTTTTACATGCCTTCTATTTGCTTTAAAATCTTTGGATATGAATCATGCAAATAAACATACTTTCTCAAAAAGTATTTAGGCATAGTTTTTTGCTGTATTTCTTCTGGAGTATTTCACAGACCTTGCAGTTGATGACTATCCCGAGCACTTGTCCTGCAAGCTTATACTCCTCTGGTATTACTTTCTTTTTTATCTTCAGTGTGGATTCCCTTATGACTCTGGAGACACAGTGCTAATCGAATGCTGGCTCGCTTGCTGCTCATTGGAATGCACTGAATCATTTTTTATTTTCTGTATTATCTAACATGGTGGTAGACCATGTTCATCTCTGTCCATTCAGCACTGAAGACAATTCTTTAGACCAGCTTAAATTATTTTAAAGGATCCAAAGAACGGCAGGTGTGAATATCTTTACCTGCACAAAAGGAATCTTCACACAGACACAGAAACTCTCTGCACTGTTCTTTATTATACATTAAGCTTCAAATCAACCAGTAATGTTGTTATTGTTATTCTAGATAATGTGACTGATAGAGCCTTCACATTTAGTCGGTCAGTCAGTGAGTTAGCTTTGAAAGTGGTCAGTCCCTGTTTACTTTTCTTTGCAGAATAGTTACTTTTTCCTGTTCATTCTACCTAACGACTTAATATTATAAGAATAGCTTTGGAAAGATGTGAGCAAATACTGACACGGTTTTCAGTTTCGGATGAAATATCTTTTTTTTTTTTTTTTTTTTTTTTATCAGTTCACAAATATACCAACAAATCTGTTGCGTATTGTTCTGGCGGTCACTTCAACAGAGGTTGTTGTTTCCAGCCGGACGTGTTTCAGCGTTGTACCCGCGTGGCTCTCAGCGCGCAGCCGATGATTTAATTACACTATAATAATCCCGTTTTATAATATGACAGATTAGACAACTATTGATTTTAGGTCACTGAGTGATTTATAGCGGCTTCCTGCAAATACTTCACCTGGATACTGAGATGTTTGCAAAAGCGTTTCGTGTGAAATCTAACACCGTTATCAAGGGATCTGACAGGTACTTAACCAGTTACGTTAGATTAACGTTAGTTGAAATCAAAGAAATGTACTTGCTATTTCGGTATGATTCAACTTTAAGACAATTCTAGACAAGTTTTATTAAACTTCTTCGTGCACATTATTTCACAAAAACTATAACAAATAACGTCAGACTTGAATAATAAGTGCCTCATGTGGTGGCTGTTATATTATTACAAGATACAGCATGTTTTACTCATTCAAGACCATCTACTGTATCTTAATATAAAGTACCTTAGAGTTAAGTTTTGGCATGTTTATATGTGATTTCGTATACTTTCATATCGTTGTGTACACTTCTTTCTCACGTTTACTTTCACATTTTGATGAAACCCTATGATCACGTTCCCTTTTAAATATCTGATTTTGAGAGATCTTCATAGTGGTTCTTTCTGTCCATGCAGGAGGAGGCTGAGAGCAGATGTCTCTGCTGCGTTCCCTGCTCTGTCAGCTGAGGATATAAATGAGCTGATCCCGAATAAAGAAGAGCTGAATATTGTGAAGATTTACGCACATAAGGGAGATGCAGTCATTCTCTACGTCCTCCATAAAAATCCCATATTCTTTCAGCTGGAGAAACGGCTGTTTCCAACAGGTGAGTCTGCAGCTAACTCTCAGTTTTTTGTGAATCATGTTGTCTATTTGAATAATGAATTTGTGTCTGTTGTTCTCAGTGTACACTCTTTGGCGATATCCCAGCATGTTACCAGCATTTGTCACGTGGCCGCCTGTCCTGCAGAAGTTAGCTGGTGGAGCAGGTCAGCACCTGTTTGTTAGTATTCATCTGTGTATCTCAGAAAGCACATCTGACAGATGTCTCCCGTGCAGATCTCATGCTGCCGGGTGTAGTGGTGACTGCTGATGGCCTTCCTGAAGTACAGCAGGGAGACTGCTGTGCCGTCACTCTTGTGATGAACAGGTAACGCTGCCCACCACATTTATTGCCTACAGATGGTTCTTGAGTCACGTGAAATTAAAAATGATACCACAACTAGACAGAGATTTACAACTTTTGTTATAACTTAACATTTTTTTAAACTTCAGTTGGCAGTTTTTACCAATCAGCATCTGTGACGTCTCTTACACTTTGAATCACGTGAAGCAACACAAGGTCCATTTTATGTAATTTCCTGAACCTATTCCCTCCTATCTTTCTACTTTTGCATAAACAAAAGTGAAGAAAATCCCTAATATGAAATTAGGCCAACAAATACATTTGACTTTATAAAGCAATGTATCATATTTGTTATGAAAATTAGGCCTTCAAATGGTCATGTGATTAAAACTTTGCTGAAAAACCTGTTATATAAATTTACATGCCTTCTGATAGTCTATACTTTTTTTTTAGCAAATAAAGGCCTTTTAGAAGAATTATAAAAATGCTGCATGTTGCAAGCGTCTTTTCGCTGTAATCTTACTGATTTTTACTCAAGAATAATTTTTAAATACCCTGTATTATTTCAAGATTTATTTATTTTTCTTTTTAATTATTTATTTTAAATAACATGCCCAAATAATATTGTAAAAAATGCCCAATTATGTTGCACAAAAATGTACTATTTTGTGTAGTTGGCAGAGTTTTGATATTGAAAGTACTATGTATAAGTCTTTGTCTTATAAATACATTCCTCTCATGGGTAACATGAACTAATTTTTTTTTTATATAAATGTGTTTGTGTGTTGTTGAAGGGCACCAGTGGCTGTTGGCACAGCAGCTGCGTCGACTGCTGAGATGAGGAACGGTGGAATGAAGGGGAGAGGACTCAGTATTTTACACACATACATGGATCAGCTGTGGTGAGCTTTGAAAACGCAGAATAATTCTGTTTTTACATTCATTCCTGCCTCTTTATACATCACATTAACTTTCGGCAGACATCTTTCTTAAATTCTCCGCAGGGCGTTTGGTGATAAGTCTCATCCTCCGGTTATGCCAGTCACAAACTCTCCAGCACAGGTGGAGGAAGAGGAAGGTGAGGAGGAAGAGCAGGAGGAGAAGGACAGCTCTGATCCAGCTCCAGTGGAAGCATCTTGTCAGAACATGGAGGAGCTGAGGCTGGATGAACATGAGGTGTTGAAGGAAGAAGAAGCGGCTGAGGATAAAGACGGAGAAGACACTAACAAAGAAGAGGACTCTAGATCTCCACAGGGTAAAATGTCTTGGACTTCCTGTCACGTGTCCATTTTGTAGCTGTTCGCTGTTTGTTGACTTTCATGTCTCATTACAGAGCAGATGGATGAGTTACTGCTGCAGTGTTTCCTCCATGCACTTAAGACTAAAGTCAAAAAGTCCCAGCTGCCACTACTGACAAGCAACTTCCTGCGCCACCACATGCTGCCCTGCTGGTAATATCTCCTCCTTTATCACCTTTAAACCTCTGCTTTGATCTTCTGATGACTAAAGTTCCTCTTTATGTTTAGGGCAAAAATCTGTCACCATCATACCTTTATTTTAAACTTAGTATTTCACTCAACTGCTGAATCTTCAGTGACAATTAAAAAAAACTGCATTCATGTAATAGAGTTTGCTTAAGCTAGAAAGCACATGCCTATTAATACATAAACACTGTATATATGTACTACTCATCATATTGTGATCACTATGATTAGTTTAAATAAATTAATATTTTTAATTTGCAAGGGTGCACTCAAACAAAATCATCAAAACAGGGACAGTAGGGACATTTATATTGTTTATAAATGAACAAGTTTTTTTCCCTCCACAGTCCTAAAGGAAAGTACCTAGAAATCAAGAAATCCAGTTATAAAAAGGTACAAGCTTTTCACAGATTGTGAGATTAATTTATTTTTTTTAGATTTTTTATCTCTGTTTTAGTTGGTCCCAATGTGTCTTTCTTCCTCTCCAGCTTTCTAAGTTTCTGCAGTGCATGCAGAAAGATCACGGTCTGGTTCAGGTGAAGGAGCTGAGTAAAGGTGTGGAGAGCATTGTGGACGTTGACTGGAGAAACCCTGTGTATGCAGTCACACCAAACCATAAACGCTGAATGCTTTTTAAATTGCAAGAACACGTAATGATAAAATGAATATCTGTCTGTGTTTTGTTTGTTGATATGGACTATGTCCAGCAAGTGTTTTTGGTTTTGAGGTAAGCTCTTTTTTGCACTACCTTTTCAGGTTGTGTTCTTTCCGCGTCCCAGAAGACTTTGAGCCAGAGATCAAATCTGAAGAGGGGAGTGCAGCTTCTGAGGATCTTTACCAGCCCCCTGAAATCACACCACTGTATGGGGTCACTGCACGCCTGGAGCCTCTCTTTCAGGACGCAAAGAAAAGGTTAATGAGTTGAAAGATTTTGTTGTATTTTTTAAGTGTATTATTGAGAGTGCCTTGAGCACGTGACTTTGTGTTTCAGAAAGGGAACACCTCTAAAGGCCACTGAGGTGAGGAATATCATCACAGAATATGTGAAGACAAATGAACTTGTCCATGAAACCAACAAAAAGTGAGTTTTTAAGTAGTTTGAGGCAAGCATTACATTAGTGCACTAATGAAAGAAGTCTATTAAGCATTCCAAGGCTGCTTTTGTTTTTATCAAAAATCCAGAAAGAATTATTATAGATTATTTTTTTATTTTTTATTAAAATTTAAAATAAGTGTTTTCTATTTAAATACATTTTAAAATCAAATTTATTCCTGTGATTCAAAGCTGAATTTTCGGCATCACTGCTCAAGAAGCATTCCTTATTATCAATGTTGAAAGTCATTGTGCTTCTTAATATTTTTGTATACACAGCTCATTTTGTTAGGATTCTTTGTTAAAGAGACTGTTCAAAAGAGCATTTGTTTGAAATATTGCACTTTTGTAACATTATAAATGTCTTTGTCATGTTTGATCAGTTTTATGCATCCTTGCTTTATAAAAGTATTAATTCCTTATATTTGAATGGTAGTGTATGTTGACTTTATATGGATCTGTGCAAACTACTGCATGGTTTCAGTACTGTAACAGTGCAGATTTCCTAAGGTTTGGATTGAAGTGACCTCTTCTCTTCTCTTATTCATCAGTTATGTTAACATTAACCCTACGCTTTGTGACTGTTTGCTGGAGAAGTCTGAATATCAGGAAGTGGAGAAGCTAAAATGGGATGAACTCTTTAGCAGGTAACTCAACACTATCCTGTTCTTCTTAACATAACATATTAAATTGTGTTTAATTTCTATAAGAAGCCCATAATTGTGTTATTTAGAACCAATTTCTCAAACAGGAACACTATTAACCCTCTGAAAATAATGTCAGTTTTCTCATCTGTATTTAATTTGCAGCTGCTCATTGTCTTTACAATCCAGCTGTGTGTGTAATCACTAACATATGGCTTAGAAATGAAGTAACTAGCTTTTTACATGTTCTGATAAAATGCCTTAATTCATGTTGATGGGATGGCTGCTTGTGTATGAGATTTTTTGGTTTTGTTTTTTGATCATGTGCAGATGGATTGCTCTGAGCACACGTGAGTATGAACAGTGTTTCTCTGTGTCCTCAGGACTCTCATCAGAATGCAAGCGTGCCATGAGGTGCTGATCCCAGGTCAGCCTCCCTTAGTTAAGAAAGGACAGATGGAGCCCATAGACATTACTGTCGCATCCAGGGGCTCCAATAAAAAGGTATGAAGCTATCATAGGGCTATGACTATATTTATATATATATTTAGTGGCCTCAAAAAATATTCGAATGCTAATGCCACAAATCTTTGAATACAATTTAGAATATAACAACTAAATAAAGTCTCAGAACTTCACTTTTTGGAGCCATTTTGACTTTTAATAATAAACTGATGTAAAGGTGACTGTTAGTAGACGTATGAAGTCAGTTCTCCTCAAGTTTGCACATGTCCTATCAGAGTAACTACAGATGTAGTCCATCACATGAATTGTGTACATGTTCTGTTAACATCTACTAACCAGAAAGTGCCACAATACTTTTCATCTTGATTTTTTTGTGTGTTTTGAAAGAAGTCTCTTATGCTCACTAAAACATCATTTATTTAATCAGAAGTACAGTAAACCCAGTAATATTGTGAAATCTTATTAAAATTTAAAAGAATGGTTTTCTTTGTAAATATATTTTAAAAGTAATTTATTCTGCTGAATTTTCAGCATCATTACTCCAGTCTTCAGTGTCACGTGATCCTTCAGAAATCATTCTAATATTCTGATTTGCTGCTCAGTAAACATTTATTATTACTATAAATGTAGAAAACAATAGTGCTGATTAATATTTTGGTGGAAACTGATGCATTTATTTTTGGGGGTTCTTTGATAATAGAAAGTTCAAAAGAATAGCATTTATATTAAATCTTTGATAACATATAAATGTCTTTTACTGTCACTTTTGAGCAGTTTAGTGCATATTTAATGTACCATATATTTTGTGTTGGTTTTGTCATGTTAAATCTAATAAGCCTTTTTTATATAATATATGTAAATATAATGACCATAACTTATTATTATTTTTTTTTTTTTTTTTTTTTTATGAAAACACAAAAAAAAATGTATTGTTAGAGACAAACTGCCTTTTGTGTCTGATGTAAAACACATTTTTGTCACACTCACGGTCTCATTTATTAAGGTAACGATAATTAAGAATCTGGAGGCGTTTGGTTTGGATCCAGCTGTGGTAGCAGACACTCTGCAGCATCTGGTTCAGGCCAGCTGTGTTCTCCAGGATGCCCCAGGAGCCAAAAACAGAGTCCTGGTGCAGATCCAGGGAAACCAGGTTCAACAAGTTGGCAAACTGCTGCTAGGTACCGTGTAGTCCAGTGCTAAATGATTACCTACAGCTGTGGTCATCATTTTACATACACTTTGCAGTGTCTGCAAAATGTTATTTATTTTACCAGAATAAAAGGGATTATACAAAATGTTATTTTTTATTTATTACTGACCTGAATAACACATTAACATATAGTCCATAAGAGAGGAGAATCTTTTAAATAACCCTGTCAAAAGTTTACATATGCTTGATTCTTAATACTGGGTTGTTTTTTGTGATAGTTGTTAATGAGTCCCTTGTTTGTCCTGAACAGTTAAATTGCCCGCTGTATAAAATCTTTTACAAACGCTTACTGATGCTCCAGAAGGAAACACTATGCATTAAGAAAACTTTTGGAATTTGAAGATCAGGGTAAATTAAACTTATTTAGTCTTCTGGGGAAATGATCTTCTGTAGCTTCTGAAGGGCAGTAATACATTTTTTTTTTTTTTTTAAATCCTTCTAAGATACCTTATTCAGGTCAGTACTACAGTGAAAAAAAAAACACACATGCATTTTGTATGATCCCTCGTATTATGTTAAAACAATTAACATTTTGCAGATTTTCTAAAGTGTATGTGAAAATTTGACCACTACTGTTTATCTCTGCCTGCACACTTTTTCTTGTGTGTGAGTTAACTTTTCTCCTTTATTACAGATCGTTATAAGATCCCACGGAAATATGTACAAGGTCTTGACAAAGCTCCCAAACCAGGCAAGAAGAAATAGCAGACGACACCTCAACAGAAGAACCATGTGTCATTGTAACATTTTAAACAATATCTAGTTCAGCCATAACATCATGTGTGCAATAAAAGAAATCTGATTTCGTTCTGAACCATCTCTTTAATTAATCTCATACTTGGCTTCATTTTTCCTCAACAGAGCACAGTTTGTCTACATGCCTCAATAACAGCTCATTCAGAGCTTGAGTCCCTGAAGCACTAGTTTGCCCTTCTGATCTAACTGATAGAATAACTCTTCTTTTATAATGATATATTGCCAGGTAGAAAAGTATACACTGTCACAAGCAGTGAATTACAGCTGAACTTTATGGAATGTTTGACCAGGAGTCAACTTGTTTTGAAGAACACAATGGTTTCAAAAATGTGAGGCAGGACTGTTTGTCATGTTCAATAATTCTCTTAATGACATCTCGATAGAACTTTCAGCCCATTAGAACCCATGGCCACAAAATGCTCCTCCAGTGTTGTTTTAACATCATTGCTATACGGTTACATTTTTAGGATTTTTCTTTTTAGTTGCCATTTATATTTGTTTTTTTTTTTTGTTTTGTTTTTGTTTTATGTTATACAATGCATTCTTTTTTGGTTTTGTTTGAAAATGGTGTGGGAAGGGGGAATTTAATTTATTTATATTTTTATTTCAGTTAACATTTATTCCAAGTATTGAAAATGTTCAACTTCAATAATGCTGCTACGAACTGCACAGCTCTGTTGTGCTTTAACCTTTTTCAGGTATGGAAATCTGTTTTCACCATGAAAACAGGTAATTGTTTTTCTCACAAATCGAAGTTTAAATCTTACAATTGCGATTTTTGCGATATCCTGTTCAAAATCCACCATATAATTGCAACTGATTTTTTTTCCCCACAAGAGACTTTTCTTAGAATTACTGCAGATTAAAACAAAACAAATGTTTTTTTTTTTATTATTATTATTATTGGTCTCATTGGTATTCCTCTCCAAGTAGTATTGTAGATTAGACCTATTAAAATGGCTACTTTTAGAGTAAGGTGCAAGCATAACATTAGTATATTGAAAGATCTGCTTATAAATGTATGCACTATATTGATTTGTTCTGAGACCAAAAAAAAGAAGAAAAGAAAACCACTTTCAGTGGGCACTCAGGTCACTGATCAGGATTTACTATGAGCCATGGCTTACAGGAGCGCTGTCCTCTGTTTGGCATTGGTTGTTAGTCTATTAAATTGTTTACATTTATAACATGTTAAATAAAATGAAAAGGTGACTTTCTCATCTCATTTAATCTGTAATATAACTTAATCCAAATATTAAAATACAGCTAGTATGGTAAATATTGCAATATTTCTCAGAAAAGAGCATAAGCTGTTTTATGGATTTCAGAGTAAATAGAAACAGATGCAGTGGTTTGACAGATGTGGATTAATGAAGCTCTTATGAATGAGTCACGTGACACATTGGCAGAGTGTTTACCTGAAACATGAGCGCAGAATAATGACCACTGTCAGAGCCAGCAGTGAGTAATGTGTCCCCCTAGTGTTCAGATGAATGGGAGTGTAGCCTGTGTGTAGGATGGTGTGATGAGGGACCTGAAAGAACCTTCAGCAACATCAAGTGATGGGCACCAGCATGACCAGCAGAAGTATTAGTGATTGTACAAGAGACTATTGGATGACGGAGAACTGGCATAAAGCTAATCAGAGCATGATCACGTTCTCAAAGAAGCTTCTGGACTCTGAGATAAGGTGGTTTAACAGATGGGTCAGTTAAACACTTTGATTTCAGATGTGAATAAACACGTGTCACATTTTATTACAGAAATTATATCTTGTAAATGAGTACAAGTAAATATACTTTAAATGTATTAATGTCAGTCGATATTATCCTTACAATTTTTTAATGTTTAGTTTATTAGTAAGTCGTATTTAGTAGTATCCAAATAAATACTTTCCGTATGGATATATAAAGAAAAAATAAATTAATACTTTTATTCAGCAAGCATCCATTACAATGATCAAATGTGACCAATAATGTCAAGATTACTTTATGTATCAGAGACTGCGGAGGAAAAAAGTGTTGTTACCACAAATATTAAGAAAAATAAGAAATGTTTCTTGAGTAGCAAATGACCGTATTAGAGTGATTTCTGAGGGAACGTATAACTCTGGTGGATAAAACTTGAACTGAATTGAGCTAAATGTAAATGTTGCTTTCTTAATTACTTTGAAGCTGCTTTAAAACAAGCTGTATTGTATAAAGTGCTTTTTAAATAAAGGTGTCCGTCACAAGGGCATGATAAGACGATAAGAGTAACTTCACCAAACAGATATTTATTTGAAGGTAAATCAATAGAATAAGTGATGGCATTTCATTAGTAAATAGCAGGATTCTGTGTTAATCACAATCATGTAAATGTTTTTTGTTTTTGTTTTAGTATTTTTTAATTTAAGCATTATATATTTCACAGAAATTGCTAATATAATAAAGATTAAGAGTGAACTCCAATCCAGTGTCATACTGATGTGGTTTTTCACAGTTCTGCAATGCAAGGCAAGGTACTTTACTCGTATTTAATATAAGTTGTATATAATGTGATTTTGCAGATCCTCTCAGCTCTGGATTTTGTGAACTTGACAGACTTAGCTGCACCTGTTAAAGCTTATACCCACCCAACAGAACGAACAGGTAAAGCATAACTGTAATGAGAAGAATGTATAGATAAATACATTTATAAAGGAAATAGGCTTAATTTAAAATGATAGTCTTTTAGACTTCTTTATTCAAATTAATGAGATTGTATTAAATGGAATAACCCAGTTAAGTACATATTTATTTATCTGTAATTACACATTTGTAAGGATGAAGTTGCAATTTAGTACTTTTGAAATATATTCATTTTAAAAGTAACATTGAATAACATGACAATTATAATTATACTTTACATGTACTTCATTATGCTAATCAACAGCCTAAAAGTGTACTTCTAAATATTACTAAAATATAATGATTTAAAATGTACTTAAAGGTAATACTTTTATTTTTATATTATTACAGAATGCACTTGTACAAAGTACTCATGTTCTGTCATTGAGAGAGATACCTTTTATTTATTATAGTACAGTTTTTAAACATAATTTTAAATATTTGAAATAAATTGCATTTTACATTCAATACTTTTATTCAGTTTTTCAATATAATAAAGACACTTTTCTTCACAAGGGGAAGATTTATTAAGTTTTCAAATTTACTTTAAGAGCCAACTTTTAACCTTCCACATCTTTTTCTTCACTCTTTCAGGCCAGAAGAGGGAGACACTTGCACTGTGTCACACAGCTCTCAAGATCAACCATGAAATTATAACATGGGTGAAGCACTGCTTTTTGTGCAGATTGATTGGATTTCAGATTTATGGTCTATGACATATGTGTGATGTCAACAGTAAATGTCATGATCCTGTTCTTGTTCCAGTGTTGGTCCAGCAGTGTTTTGTGGAGTGGGTCTGATTCTGGGACTGCAGGTACTTTTCCTCATTAAAGAAAACAACGGTAGGCCTACCTGAGAGTTACAGTACAGTACAGGCAAGAATATCATAAATAAAATTAATAATCTTCACCTTATCGAGACGTTTTCCTTCTAAATGCATTGCATATGGGTTCAAGGAAAGGACAGCCTTCCTGCAGCACCCACATGTGTGCATCTGTTTAGAAGTTTACCGAGTTCAGTTTTGCCACAAACACTAAACAGCAAAGATCGTTTCTGGCACAGGGTCCTCTGTGACTCCCTAAGAAGCTTACAGCCCAATACATTGACTCTTGGAATGGTTTAGCTTGTAGTCCTCATCGTCAGATATCCCGGACCATGAAAAGAGCTCAAGGCTTTGTTTTTCCTGTGAGATATAGACCGATGCATGGACAAAATCAAGCCAGCAGGTGAAACAAAAAAGGTTGTTTTTTTTAACCAGAAAATTACACACTAGCACTGTTATAGGCCTAGCTTCAACTGAATTCATGCAGACATCTCTCACAGCACTTGATTTAATTGAATCCACATGATTTTGATCAATTAATGATTTGAGATTTTCTGAACTGTATGAACTCATCATCATTCAGAACTTTAACCAGCAGGTGGCAGCCTTTGAAAGTGTTATATGATTATGACTAGAGGATGATCAAAGCATTCAGCACACATATAACAGTCAATCTGTCAGTGCAGGGTTTGTGTAGGACCCAGTACAGACTAGAAGTGGCATAAAGGGATCAAATATAAAATATCAACTTCAAGGCTGTGAGTTGATCTCATACTGTACCTGAGTTCAAGGCTATCATGCATTATGTACAAACATTATAAGAGACATACCAAGCATAGACCACTATGTGAGATTAGTCATATGCTTAATATTGCTTTCTCTAGTGAAAAAGTAATCTAATCTCAATAAGAAAATAAATTTGCACAGATCAAGCACATAAGTTAAAACAATAGCACTTCTAAATAAATATATCAGTGGATTTTGATTGGAGAGGGCAACAGGGGTGGACTTTTCCTACTGGAGAAAGTGTTTTTATGGACTATGGACATATTTTGAGCTGAAAAGATTTCTTAAAATTAAAACTATGTCTTAAAATAAAAACGCTTTAAAGAAGAATTGTATTTATTCTTTTTTTTTCTTTTTTTTTTTTTTTTTGCAAACACACAGATTTCACTTCACAAAGTGTTAAATAATGGGAGTGGTGTGGATTACTTGTGAATTATTGTGGTGTTTTTATCAGCTCTCATTCTGATGGCACCCATTCACTCCAGAGAATCCATTGGTGAGCAAGTGATGTAATGCTACATTTCTCCAAATCTGTTCTGATGAAGAAATAAAATCATCTAAATCTTGGATGACCTTAAGGTGAGTAGGCTACATTTTCATATATACATACATGCATATATACACGTACATGTACACGCACACCCAAACAAACACACGTTGCATAGATTTCCAAGAGACTCTCTGGAGACACATTCACCAGTAGCTACCCCACAGAGAAAGAGAGAGAGAGAGAGGTGGGTGACTGGAGCTGATTGGTATTCTATGCATCATGCGGATGCGCTGCACTTTTCCTCGGCTCTCCGTCGGTCAGCTGATGCGCTAAATGACCCCATGCGCGCGCTAATATGGGTTTGTGCGCGAGGGAATTCCGTTCAGTGCAGTTCCTCTGGGACAGGCGCTTGCCTGGTGGATGATGCTGCTGCTGCATAGACGTACAATGCTCAAGTATAGGCTACTTTTACAAAAATATGATTTTATTTATTTTTATTAGAACATTTTCTCATGACCGTTATATAAACATGATCGTAACATCAAACACGAGGTTTTAATTAGCCTGTAACCTTTACCTCCAGCTACCCACTCTTGCTATGCTAATATACTGTACAGTAGGCTATATTAGCCCCATTAAAATTGCGGAATTTCATACTGTTTGGATCTTGAATCTGGAGGAAGTGAAGCTGGTTGGTCAACAACATGGTAAAAAAAAAAAAAAAAAAAAGTAGGCCATGCCTAAAATTAGAACTTATTGCAGAAATAATAAGATAAATATTCAAATAATAATAACAATAATAAAGTAAACTGAATGTAATGTTTTCGAATACTTCGCTTCTCTTCGTTTATTTTGACTGTTATTTTCCATCTTCATTAGAAACGTCATAAGGCCTATTTTAAGGCCTATCTTAAAATATATTGTCCTGTCAATTACAGTATGTCGGATATGACATTGTTTTCTTTGTCAACACATCAAAATAAATGTTATTTTTTGAAAAGCATAGCCTACTACAATTTATTGATTTCTAATGTACTCTAAAGTTCAACTTTTACATTGACATTAATGCAAATTCCACTTTTTTAAAGTCAACTTAAGCGTGTTAAGAAAATGTAACCCTCTGGTGTTGTTTGAGAATTTATTTCTCTGTGTTCAGGTCTAACTATAGTAAAATGCATTTCTTTAATTACAATTCAAAAAAATAATTAAAAATAAATAAATAAATCTTTACAAAAATTAGTCTTTGAAAAAGTCTAAATACATATCCAAATCCACACCTTAATAAAAACATTTATGTCTAAAACCACTAAATCTTTTATATAAGCCTTTTATATAGGATTCTAGTTGATAAACCATGGAATTGCAGATGCTTTTCTTTTTCTACTCCCATAAAATGGAACTAATCTCTGTTTAATTAAAATAAGATTTTAAAAGAATTGTCTCTATTTTAACATTTAATGCTGCCTTAATTGAAAAGTAATGTAAAAATATAAGACAACTAAAATTATTTTTAATGGGAAAAAAAATCATTTATATTCATTATCATATTATCATAATTATTGCATAAATATGATTACCATTAAATTCTCTCAAAATACAAAAGAAAAAAGAAAATAAACCAGCATCCATAACACATGTTGGTGATGTTTTCAATAGGAATATGAGAGGCAGAGTGAGGTGAAGAGATATACACAGCCTCTCATCCATCCAGATTATGGCTGTGGTGCTGAGAGGATTGCTAGACAAAATGGATTACAACATTTATGTTTTTTTTTTCTACCTTTTTTTCTGTTTCCCAAAACAGCTTAAATGATTTTGGATGGAGAGAGAGACAGCCTCAAATGAAATGGCCTAAAGCAAAGAGATCAGGTTTTGGGCCCCTGTGCTTGTAGGATTGGTGCTATTTGAGTCACAGATAATTCATGTTGGCTGGACAGACGTCCACACCAGATGTGCACAAGGGATAGTGAGACAACACTGTTATAGCATTGTTTTAATAAAGATCAGTGATATTTAAAAGAGATGCTTTGAGCTTTCATTCATATTCTTTTTTCCCCCTCACAAAGTCTGACAGAAATCTCATGCTGAACTTCCACTTAAATGCTTGTAAGCTTCACTGCATAAAATGAAAGCCTGACTAAAGACCAGTGTCATGATGACCAGTGTCAAAACAGTACTGTTTACTGTAACCCCTTCTCACCCAATGCTCTATATTATTTCATTCAGTTTATCATTTTATATAAAAAATATTTTCCTCTTTTATCAATTCCAGTCATTTTCAGTTTTATGTATGTATGTATTTTTGTTCTTAAATTATTTTATAAATTGACTTTTAAATATTATTTAAAAATATGTTACAATAGAAAACAGTTGTTTTATATTGCAATAATATTTCACTGTATTTTTTATTAAACAAATGCAGCCTAGTTAAGCATAAAATACTTTTTTTATTATTATTATAAAATATTACAGATCCCTAAACTGTCGAACAGTAACCTACCTGTCTAACTTGTAATAAACACTACTAAAATCCAAACAGATTTTCTAAAATATCCAGTGGGCCTTCGTAAATAAGGAAATAAACATACAAAAGGATACAAATAGAAAATAGACAGAATTGACAAGCAGTTTACATTGTGGGTTGGTTATAGAGAACCGGTTGTATTTTATAAACTGTTCCAAATTAATGATTCTTGCTGAAGCAGTTAATTGTGATTTTAAACCATTAAACAACCAAGGCAAGAGGGAAGGATTTGCTTGATGTTTTGCATGCCGTGCACACATGTGAAGCGCGAGCACACGGAACCGCGGTCCCGGTGCGGGTTCCCGGTCTGTGTCAGCTCTTGAACCGTGCACTTCCACTGCAGATAAGGTAATTCCACGCCAGTATGCACAAAATTATGTCAGTATATCCTTGTAAACACAGCCGTGTTTTGTCTTAAGTGAACGTAAACAGATGAGAAAGAAACCACATGAGTAACAGTAGCTATTTTAGATCCGAGAGTTCGGTCTTAAAGGGTCAGTTCATCCAAAAATGAAAATTATGTCATTAATAACTCATCCTTATGCTGTTCCAAACATGTAAGACCTCCTTTTATCTTCGGAACACAGTTTAAGATATTTTAGATTTAGTCCGAGAGCTCTCAGTCCCTCCATTGAAGCTGTGTGTACGGTATAATGTCCATGTCCAGAAAGGTAAGAAAAACATCATTCTGTGCTGAGCTTAAATCGAAGGCTTAAATCAAGGGCAATTATCGCAAATGACGCCATTACGTCAAGCGCAAAAGAACCGGTGAACCGTTTTCTTCAACCGGTTTATTGAATCAAACTGACAGAAAGAACTACTGGTGATCCGAACACCGATGCAACCGGTTCTTCACTTGTGAACGAGTCAGTCTATTGTTCCTTATCTGGCTCGGCTCGGTGTTCATCACAGCAGTTCAGTCAGTGTACTGTTTGAGTGCATGCATTACTCCGGGATTTTGGTTTGTTTGAACTCAGAGGGAGTGTCAGCCACATAAAAAAAAAAGTTAACATCTTAAGTCATTTGTGGATTAATGCGTATTAGAGATGCAAACCGTTTAAAACGATTCAGTTCGATTTTGGTGAACTGAATGATTCGTTCGCGAATCGGATATCCTGCTTTGATTTGAACTCTCTCTCACAACAGACACAGAAGAGAAGACAATGCTGAATAAAGTCATAATTTTTGCCATTTTTGGACCAAAATGTATTTTCGATGCTTCAGAAAATCCTAACCGACCCTCTGATGTCACATGGACTACTTTGATGTTTTTATTACCTTTCTGGACATGTACAGTAGACGTACACACAGCTTCAATAGAGGGACTGAAAGCTCTCGGACTAAATCTAAAATATCTTAAACTGTGTTCCGAAGATGAACGGAGGTCTTACGGGTTTGAAACAACATGAGGGTAAGTTATTAATGACATAATTTTCATTTTTGGATGAACTAACCCTTTAAAGAGAGAGCAGCATAATAAACGTGCTTCCTTTCATTAATGTTTATCAAAGAACAAAATAACATTCACTGATCTTCATTGAATATCTTCATTAAATATATATTTTCTTTAACGAGTTTTAATCTATGTTTTATTTATTAAAAGAAAACTATGCAGTTTTGATTTCGATATCTGTACCTGAAATTTGTTCAGATAGGCTATTTATTTATGCTACTGCTAATTTATGTGTTTGTTCCTATTTTATCACTGACTGTTTACTTGTCTTTAACAATTGAATTAATATTAGTCTAGTTGTTTTTGCTGTGGTATTTTTGTTAAACGCGTAGGCAAATGGCTGAGTTCTGCTCATGTTATTCAGCTGCAACAGAACTCTTTGTAAAAAGACATAAACATGTTTAACAGCGAAATATTTGACATTATGATTTTTTAATTGGATTTTTCTATGTAATTGGAATCGGTAAAATTCAAACAATACCCAACCCCATGTAGCCATGCAGATGTGTGGTCGTGCACGTGGAGAGGTGTGAAGTCGCGGTGCAGTGTTTATTGCTCATGAATGATTCATGTTAAAGGCTGTGTCCTCTATTAAGAACCTGCATGGCTTGAGGGAAGATATGTTGGCCTGATGATGTGGTAGCTACCTTTTGAAATGCCATCCACCACTCTCAACCATTCGAAATCAAGTCTGTGTGTTGAATGCCTTCTAGTAACATCTCTGCCATGTGTTCATCAGTGATGTGGATGGTATCATTTGCAGACATTAGGGCCTGGTCACTGGTCACTACCTCTATAACTAATGTGTATTTGTGCACTGCAACAGTTTCAGATGATGGATGCAGGTCACCTTTATACACATGTGCCAAGACCTGCTTGCACTTTCTCACCGAGAGAGGGGAATCAGACAGAGATGGAGGGCTTTTTGATGTGTGCTGCATCAACAGTATGTCCCACCACTATAAGGTGAATTCAAAACACAGATGCACAACTTTTGCACATAGTATTTTAGGACACATTACAATCAAGTAATTATTTTTTTGTACATACTTCCATTAAGAATAAATTAGGCTCATTATACAATTATAGAATAAAAATAAAGGGAATTTTTATTTATATCAATAATGATAATCCAATTCTGATAGAAAATTTCTGTACATTAATTTCTGTAAAATGATACTGTACATATATATATATATATATATATATATATATATATATATATATATATATATATATATATATATATATACACGGACACATTGTACAGCAGCAAATATATAAATAATATATATAATAATAATAATATATAATATATATAAATAATATATATATATATATGTGTGTGTGTGTGTGTGTGTGTATATATATATATATATGTATATATATTCAATATATTTCATATATTCATTAAAGAAATAAAACACCTCCAGAGTACGGTCTATAACTAATCTATTGCTTTAGATATACCATTGTACTTATTTTAACATAATTTCAAATACGTAGATGTTTAACATGTTTCAGACCACATACTGTACATCATAAATAAACTTGGATTTAATCAGGCAACAAATAGGAACTTTTAAAAGTTATTTTTAACCAGGGGAATCACTTTGGGGTTCCTATTCAAAGGGCGGAGCGAATTGTTTATTAACAAATTTGTAAAATTTTCAGCGGAAAAGGATGATTCATGTGTAAACCACGGTCAGTATGAATGCCTCAGTAGTCAATCTGCTCTCAATCCTCATGTTTTGCAGCTTGTAGAGTAAATATTTACAGCCATTAATTAAAGAGTTTTCCTATTGATTTTACGTGCTTTATTTATGAGAACTTGTCACCCATTGTAATTGTGGGTGTTCCTTCAGCTTCGTGATTATGGGAGTCTGAACACAGCTGAATCACGGCATACATTATACTTTAGTGATGACGTTTTGTTTCATAAATGCTGATTTAAAAGGTTGTTACTGAATAATAAGCATTTGCTAGGAGCTGTTTGGGCCGGCGAGAGTGAGCAAGCACAGTTTTTTCATCACTGTTCACACACACACACACACACAAGTGAGTAAGTGGGATTTTTTGCAGTGACGCAATGGTTCTAATCTTTACAAGGTCATTATAAGTTTGAATGATATACATGGACATATGTGCAATTCATGTGAATTGCAGGATTGGCAAAGACTGCCGTCCTTCGTGGTTATGACATACAAAATTCACAAATGAAGCATGCAATGTTCACATGCAATATTCATGCTCAACGTGACTGCAGCAGAGAGGAAGACTGGCTCTCTCAGAGCTCGGATACTGGAAAAAAAACGAGTCCTTACCCTGTTTCTACATGACCCTTAAAATTACAACAGAAAGAGAAAGAGAAAGAGTCTTTTTTTCTTCTTCACCATTTCAATATTTTACTGTAAATGAGCTAAAACTGGCAAATTGTTTTTTAAAAGTATTTGTCTTGCGATTAATGAGCTTATAAAACTGCATCCATCATAATTAAAAATTTGCATTATATCTTCAAAAACTATTCTTCTTTGGTGAAACTAAATACATTAATCTCGCTTCAGTTATATTAATTATTTTTGTGACTCCAGAATAATACCAGTTCATTTGAAATGTTCCCACATGAAGCACATTGTTTTAGGTTGTGACTTTTTTGACAGTTCACACTGAAGGACATCCCTTGAGAAAAAGAAGTGCACTTAATTGAGTTGAATATGCACTTGTAATGTACTTAAAATCTTAAAAGTATATTTTAAGCTGTGGTATTTTTATAATTGCTATAGATTACCATCAGTGCTTCAATACATTCAGCAGAACACTTTAGCCATATTTCAATGACAGTCGCATGGTCTGATGAAAAAAAATTTGGTTGTCCCTCATGAGGATATTGCACAGCTAAAGAAGAGCTATTATAAAGCCATTTTCTCTAAACTCCGGTGTAGTTAAACTATGGTGACACCGTATATAGTATGGATCAAAGTCTGTATAGTGTGAGCACATAAATTGTGAGATTTGGCTTTACAATGTTTGCGATTTACTTGTTTAGTGAGAATTGAGTTGAGAGTAGATATTTGACAAAAGCACAGTTTATGTCTGAATTTGCAGTGCTGCACTATATATGTTATTAAACAACAGTACATGGTCATGTTTTAATATTTTCTTCAGGTTTGTGCTTTCTGGCTTATATGATTTAGGACAGTTCTACACAATTCCTTTCTTGCCTTTATTTTCAATATTATAGTTGCTGTTTTAAGGAATGGCCTTTAACTTCAGGACTTTCTCTACAAAAGACACAAAGAGACACATTTAGGGTGTTTGTTTGTTGGAAGTGGACGTAATTGTCTTCCAGCATACGCCTCAGCTCACTACTGCATAATTTATTTGCCAGGACTCCTTCCTTCCTTGATCTATTTATAAACGCCAGTCTTTATTCATTACTCAACTCTCTCTTATGTGCACACACACAGACACACACACACAGACACACACACACACACACACACACCGTGTATGTCTTTCTCAAAGACATCTGACCATTTCTTTTTAACATCTTTCTTAATTAAAAAATCACAGGTCCTCTTTTTCACCCATCGTCTTTTTTACAGTGGCCTTGGTACTAGAATATTTTTCCTGTTAATTTTTAACCAGGGATTTTTAAGAAGTCCTTATTAAAGTGTTATAAACCGTAAACCAAACCCTCCAGCTATGAGGTGAATCATTACATTGGAAACTTTGATTTGAAGCCAAAAAAAGTACTTAAAAATTAGAACAAAAAGGTACAAGACGGTGTACATAATGGCTTTAATGAGGGGGAAGAACTACAAACCCATGCCAGGGTTTAATGGCAGAGGGGGAGCACTAAAGATTTCTTTTGGCATTATGTGCTTGACGTTATTCTCTGATTGATATCCAGTCGGCCAGTCTGTTTCATGATTTTCTTCCTGTTTGTCGGTTTTGTGTGAACACTGTTCCCTGCTCATTTCTCTGGTCATGATTTATACATGCTTTCACTCAAGTCTGCACTCGGTCTACACTCCACTACAGTTAAAACATCCAGAGATCTTCTGTTGAGGGATGATATAACTCTTAGGGAAAACCCCAAAACCTTTGAGAAAACCTTTCATACAGCTGCAATGGAACGAATCCAGGTCAGGTCATCCAAAAAACTATTTTCTTCGTGCTTTCAGAGCCCACGTTAACAAAACACCAGTGTAGAGCCGCCTCCTCAAACAAAGTGTGACTCAGATGCCTGATCCATACGCACAAGGATCCTATTTATTTTGTGAACATTATCCTTCTAGAGTTGTTCAATTCTTTGTTAGAGATACATGGTATACTGTGGTGTCCTGCAAGTGTTACCTAAAGTATCTATTTCTGCTTTATTTAATCCATAAAAAACACTTTTATTGGTATAAATATACGTATATTAGTTGATTCAGAGATGCTAAATGATTTTCATGTCAATGGTCATTTACAGAGGTCAGATATTCCAGTGGACCGAAACTGAATAATGATATTACATATAATATAGACGACCCTAACTGTTTCAATTATTATTGGATCATATTGAATTTAGACATGCACACATGCTGCCATGCTGATTCAGGCATCACTGAGTGAAATTCACATTTCCAACTGATCTAACAAATACACATACAGAAATCCATGCCAATAACTGAACAGCACACTTAACAGTTGTTTTTTTCTTCATCGCAACAGCTAACATATAATTTAAGGTCAGAATACCTGCAAGAGTGGAATGAAAGATTCAATATGCCCTTGACATCCTCCAGGGGTTCATTCAGGACAGGCTCGATTTCTCTTTCTGTCTTTCTCTTTGCTTTTAAATAGTTGCTTCTCTCTCCCTCTCTCCTTGGCTGCTCATAAATCTCAGCAGTTCTCGCTGCAGTGCCAATAACAGGATTGCAGGCCGAGGTTATAGAAAAAGGTGAAGTCAATATGTTCTGCTGCCACTATTATACCTTATAAATACAAATTGTACAGACTTTACTTAACAAAAAACTCCTATACAAACTCAAACTCTGAAAATATGTATGTATTCCAACTAAAAATGTATGTATTGTATGTATTTATATTAATAATAATATTTAATATGAATACACAAATAATTTTAATATGCTGATTTGGTCCTCAAGCAATATTGAATATTTTCAATGTTGAAAAAGGCTTAATACTTTTTTGTTAGAGCATACTTTTTTTCAGGATTCTTTTATGAAAGAAAAGTAAAATATTATTTTACATATAAATATTGTTTATAATTATAAATGTCTAAATATATGTCACTTTTGATCGATTTAATATGCCCCTGGTATTATATAAACAAATAAATAAATCCTGACTCTAAACCTGTGGCGTCCACCTTATGCAATATCAGTTACTGATAACCAGAGAGCACTTTGTGAAAGATCGTCATCAGAAAGGTCATTTTCTGCCCCCGGTTTTAATCTTCACCCCAGTACAGCTGCTGGTCAGCCTAGTGCTTTCTGTAATCCCAGTGAACTGCCCTTGGTTGTCCTGAGGATAAATAGACAGTTCATTTCAATTCCATTTAAACTGGCAAGCCTTGGTAAAAATGAGAATCCCAAACTGCTTATTGCTTAAACAAGCTTATTAGGCGGTAATATCCATGTCTTGAGCTGTCGAATCGAGAGAGATGACTCTTCCATTCTTGTTTCATTTTTAGCTGAAATGAAAAAGCAAATTGCAACGTTCCTCTATGGCCTTAATCTGTGGATTAGGTCAGCTTTTGCAGTCTGGGAGGGTTGTGTTGTGTATATGTGAATGCGTAAAGATGGGAGCTGCCCCCTGGGTTAAGAGCTAAAGCCGCTTGGCTCAGATGAAAATGGTATTCAGGATGGATGCCAATCAACGCAGGAAATGTCTGATTCCAACAAACTTGAGGGAGTCTGTGCACATCTGGACCATGCCTTTTAATTTGACAGCACTGAAGATGTGTGATCCTTGAGGATTCTGGAAGCAGCGGTTGTTTGGTCAGCTCTGCTTCTGTCACTATAAGATGACTTCAGCCTATCCATTAATAATGTTTACTGCCATTGTTTTATAGAATGTACATTTTGAATCAAGAAAATATTAATGTTCTCAAAGATATGAGCATTTTGATACTTGTTTAAGATGAACATACATTTGTGGCAAATTTTATTAATGACCCCAAAAAATTGTATATCACTTTGTATCATGAAATTTGATGTCTAACTGGACACGACTGTGTATAAGATAATTGCAATTGAATTATTTTTTATTATTATTAATTGGAGCTTATTCTGAAAACTGAAAGACTATGAGCGTGCATAGAATGACACTGCTTTAATCTGTGAATTCCTGATATTACAGAAGATTTTTGTTCTCGATATGTCATTAGAACCATATAGAAATGTCTTTACACAAAGAAAATACACAGATACGAGAACAGATTCTTTAATCAGAGAGAAATCTTCAGAGTTCAGAAACATTTTCCGTGTCTTTGAGCTTCTGATGTTAAAAATAGTCAAGATGCCACACTTAAATGCTTTTAGGAGGAAAAGTGCTGGTCTCAGTGGAGGCTCACTGCCTGAATACAGCCAGGCCAGCATGTTCTCCTGCTTCTCTAAATCTTATCTCCTTTCTTCACCCTGGCCCTTGATATCGTTATCTGCACAAGGTTCACTGGAGTGTGTTTCCCCCTGATTGTTTTTGTTTCTCTTAATTATTTTGCATAACATTTGAAAGAACATTTAGCAATTTCAATACATTCACATATCACCATAATCACCCATTTGATTGATTACATTTAGAATGTAAAAGAAAATTCTAAAATGTTGTGTTCTGATATGCAAACAAGATAATGTCTATCTATAATTATAGATAATGTCTATAGTTATGCACTTATTTCCAGAACAGAAACCTGAACATTGGATAAAGCCAAGTTATTTAAATCATTTTGTTAACAAAATTGAAAGATTCTTACAGAGGGTATTTTTTATATATATTTTTTAAATACAGCCAGAAAAATAAATAAATAAATAAATAATTAAAAATAAAATAATAATAATAATAATAATAATAATAATGGATGTAGTGCAATAAAGTAAACACATAGTGTATTTTTTGTTTTCTCTCCACTTAACTTTCCAAGGAAAGGAAAACAACAACAACAATGTTCTTGCCTATAGTGTCTTGACTCAAGAAATTTATTATTATAATAATAATAATGATGATGATAATGACTTGAGCTGCATGAACTCCACAAGCTGACCTGGTGATCATGTCATCCCTTTAGAAATAAATTATATTTCTTTTTGAATAAAGTAATGATATTTCTTTCTTTAAATTGTTAAAAACGTTGTTTATTTCTAGGTTTAAATTAGATTTTAAATTCGGTGTGGTTTCAGACGTTTTGGACTTGCATATGTACATATGGGATATATAAGAACGTTTTATGCTTTCCCCATATTTCTGTATCTCCAGCTTCACACAGTGGCTTTTATCCATCAATGTTTGTCTCTGACTCTGAGCAGATCTATCATTTATGTGTCTAACCATTTGCGTGTCCCTCATTCCTGTGTGCCCTTTCTCACCATCCTGCACTTTAGAAAAAACCTTTCAGATCTCCCATACCTTAATTTATTCTCTGTATTTATGGAAAGCTCTCAGGAAGGAGTTTGCCTCTGAGGGCAGAAGGAAAGTGTGTATGAAAGACAGCAGAAAGCAAGATTTCCACATCACAAGCCTCTCCACAACCTGTAGCATGACATAGAGCCTGTAAAAGCCTCTGGCGATCATTCCTTACATGGCTTATGCCTCATAAGTATTTCATCACATATAGAAACATTAGGTCAGAAGGTCGAGGTGTTTGATTCATGGTAGAATTGAAATATCGATGCCCTTGTGTAATTTTGAAATCAAATCCAGTTTTCTAGAAAAGGAAATAGGTTCAGTTTATTAAAATTATTAATACATATGGGTGTTGTCTATGAAAAATAGTTTGTTTTTTTTTACAAATCATTTATGTTATGAATATATAACAAATTATCAAATATGAAAATTAACATAAACAATTATTTTTGTATAAATTATTATATGATTATATTTTTATTATATAAAAATCCTTTTTACAATATATAAAAAAGTTATTATTTCATGTTTACTAATGGATTAACTAGTATTAAGAAAATGTGTTACAAGAAAATAAAACCCTAAATTCTGTTATTTATTATATTATATTATATTATATTATATTATATTATATTATATTATATTATATTATATTTATAGATTTCTTTTCATGTTAGTTGTTGCATTACCTAATGTTAAGAAACCTTATTGTGCAGTTTTACCAAAAAAGGAAACCCTAAGTATTGGTTTGGTGCTTTCTGGTGGTGGGTAATTTGTTTGTTTGTTTGTTTAAGCTTTGGACATCTAAAACAAATCATGCAAATTACACAACAAGCTGTGCTGGTCTTTTCAGCAAAGAAGGACAACAAAAATTCATATCTCTAACTTTTAGACTTGCAAATCAGCAACCATCCTGAACAGATTAGCAACTGCATAGCAACAACTTTGCAACCACCAGAACTGCCATATAAACATATTTAAATCCACTCTGAACACCTTAGCAACAACCTAGCAACCAGCCATTATAGCCTTGCACATTTATTTTTTCAAAATTACATGTAAAATGCAGATTGATTCTTTTTGGGTTGGTGAATTCTTAAGGCAAACAACCCGAGAATGAACCACAACCAACTGCAGTCTTTTTTTGATGTGACATTTTTCTGATATGAATACAGTTTGACATGGTGATGATATAGACACTGCAACAGATGCTATATGTAAGCAAAGGCAATTCCTGATCACTGCATTGTGAGTGAAATGGTGAGGCAAGGGCAGCCTGTGGTTGCGTAGCAAAGAAAGAAGCAGCGAGAGAAAGAGACGACATGCTGCGTGAGTGTTTGAGAGAGAAAAAATGTGCTCTTAAGCATTCCATCATTTACATCCCTGCAGCCTCTCTCTGTCCCACCAACCCCTCCTCCAAAAGAGAGAGAGTCAATACGCAGAGAGGATTCCAGTCTGCCGGAGCACAGCACTGCTCACTTTCTTGAGAGGAGAGAGGCAGAGAACCACAAGCCTTCTCCTTCTCCTCCTCTTCTGTCCGTGTGAGGCTGGTACACGCCTTTGCTGGTGGACACAGCAGCAGTGTTAGCATTAGCAGGGAATCTGTGCTCGAGCTTCCAAAATGCTCAACAACCTCACCGAATGTGAAGAGGGTGATGGGGGACCCAACAGTCAGGGTGAGTGGACTGATCCTGCAACAGCTATTGGGGGTGTGTGTGCGGTGTGTGTGTGTGTGCACACGCAGAAGATGAGCAAATTTGCCTTTTACCAGTCACTGGTGATGGTACCACTTCAAGCTGGAGCATGTGTGTGTGTGTGTGTGTGTGTGTGTGTGTGTGTGTGTGTGCGACCAACCATGCACCAATGACTGAAAACTGCTTGTCAGTGTGTGGGAGATACAATATGTCAGAAAAGGATTGCAAATATTCTTGTACTCATAATCAGTGATGCTTTTGTGTTTGTGTGCATGTGGCAGAGAAGCATTCAAAATAATTATATGGTTGTACATTTTTTGTGTGTGTGTGTGTGCAGCTTTGGCAAAGGCTCGTGCTGCAAGGTTGCTGTGAGGAGAATGATAATGCTTTCTGTGTCTGTCGGAGGAAGTACTGACAGCAGTGTATGTGTATGAGTGTGTTTAGATTTTCTAAATAATACATGAATACACCCTGAAAAAGACTGTTAAACAGGTATAATCTTCTGTGTTAATAGACTGAAAAATGTTACCCATATTTTGACTTGCATATTGTATTGATTGTGTTGCTTTTAGGGTTAAAATTAACTGAAGATCTGCTTGCAAAAAAATACCAGTACCAGTAAATTTTTCTATAGATTTTTTTCTTAGTGTCGGACAACACTGCGCCTCTGTCAAGCTCTTCTGCTTGTCTGTTCTTTTCTCACTCTGTCTCTCTGTTGCTTAATCTTATTTATTTTCTGCAGGCAGTGGATTCGCCTCCCTGTTTCTTAGATCATTGGGAATAATTGGAATAATTGGAGTGTTTTAACAAAAGCAGACCTTCTGTGTATTTCATGTTGTTAACCTCTTGGAAAAGGGGAAGAAGGTCTTAGATGCAAGATCCCCGTCAATAAAAGAGCTTCGTGCCTACAGGTACAGCTCAGATGCAGCCTATGAGAGAGGAATTAAATTAGCTTATACCTGACCTCTTCTCGCATTCGTTCTTATCAGCCCCCTGCAGTACAGCAGAACCTGCACTCATTATGAGTGCTGAAACGTTTTATGTGTTTCACACACAAATTACAAATTGAGGCTGTTGAGCGAATAGCTCTCTTATTAAATGCACCGTCGTATAAGTGTCATGATTGGATTGCAGTGGTTGTAGCAGAGACTCTGTCCGTGGTGCTGAAATGAATGCTGATTGAACTGCTGGTTTCAGTGGAGCTCTCCGTGGTTCTGAAACCATTGTGAATGCAAACCCATTCTGGGCCTGTATCACTGACGGACTGATCTGTTTCGTGTAGACATGAGTAGAGCTGCCTGTAGACTGCTGCATTATAGCTTTAGCTTCTTTTCAAAGGGTTTCTCTCCCTCTCTCTCTCTCTCTGCTTCGCTTCCTTCCAGTGCTGCCCTGAATTCTCTCTCCTCCTCCCATCAGGGGGTAGGGACAGTACTGCAGTGGTACTAATGTCTATTTGGTCATAAAATTCATGCTTGGAAGCTCACCAGCTAAAGCTGTCCCAAAACAGTCTTGTTCTGTCATTCTCATTCAGGAAGGGAATACAAAGCAGGCATAATTCTCTCTTAAATGTAAACCAAATTACATTTTATATTATTGAACAATGAAATAATTCAATGGTAATGAATGAACAAACAAATATATATTCACTGACAAAATTGGCGGTGAAGCAATTTCCCCTGAGAAATGGTTAATAAATTTCACAAATAATAACTAGGGCTAGTAACATTGAATTAAATTAAGTTTAGAAGCAGAATGACTTCATTTACAAAATAATTTTTCAATATGATTCAATATGTTAAGATCAGTGTAAATAAATATAGAAATAAATTCAACATTTTACAGCCTAAATGCTTTATTTAAAAATGTTGGTGTGTAAGTTTTAACAAAACAAAACAAAATCACAATATTCTATTTCATATTCACTTTACTAATTACATAATTACATATTCACCTGTTCATCAGTTTACTCGTTTTCTTTTGTCTAATTTTGTCTACCCAGAAAAGTTTACTTTCTTTCTTTTTTTTTTTTTTTTTTTTAGGTATCATACCTTTTAGGTACCATATCTCATATCTTTAAGCTTTCTTAAGATTAGCATTTCTTGAAAAAAATAGCCATTCATCAAAAAGCAACAAGAATTCCACTTTAAATTAATTTTCTTGCAACCATTGTACAAACTGAAAATGTTTGGCTGTAAATATTTATTTTCACTATATCACCATCTGACAGGATCTTAAAATCACAGACTTGTCAGCTTTATGAATTTTCAGTGAAGAGAATGTCATTCTAATGAATTTATCAGTTAACAGCCAAGCAGCATTGTGTGAAATGCTGACTTCAGTCACAAGCTTCAGCAGTTTCACAGATAATGTGCGTTCTAATGACAATCACTGTTACAATGCAGTTACATCGCTCATAGAGAAGCCTGACGCACCAGATCATTTCGGACCTAAGGTGCTTTCTCTCAGTGGATAATGAGGTTTGAGATTGCATTACGACACCGGTGATCTTTGGCATTTGTTAGCAGTGTAGAAGGCTGGACTATATTAGTTGAGAAATTGGATAGGAGGCAGAAGGAAATTAATTGTTGATGGCCTTCAGCAGAAAAATAAAGACCCTATTAAATCACAGCTCCAAATGATAGATAACTTTTCTCACCATGGTTTGAACAGGTTCGGTTTAAAGACACTGAAAAGCATTTATCTTTGTATGAATACAATTTTTTAAATAAAGTCTCACTTTATTTTATTCTGGATTTATTTTATTGAAAATACAGTAAAGTTGTGAAATCATAATTACTGCAAGCATTTGGCCATGTGTGTGTGTGTGTGTGTGTGTGTGTGTGTGTGTGTGTTTCTTATTAATACATTATGGGTGGCTTAATTTTATATACTGCAGTGTAAGAAGGAGAACACAGGAAGATGGAAAATAAATATATTAAGAGTATTCTGAGTAGAGCGTGATAGCTGCTTGTCCTTGTGGTGAAGTCTCAGGTCAAGTGAACGTCAGGCCAGATGGCGCAGACCTGTTCTAACAGCCGCAGACACATTAAAACATAACAGGACCACCCTAATTTAGGAACATCTAGAGCACTAGCTGTCCTCAAAAACCATACAGACATTAAAGGAAAAGGCAGAACTATTTGTTCTTAAGCAAACTTAATTGCTTGGGCATTGGTATAAGACTTATATAACCAACAATTTCTTCCTAACATGACTTCCTTGGTGTAACCTAATGCATTCAGGTTGATTCATTCATGTAAAAAAATATTTTGAGTTAAACAGAACCAATTTAAATGCATGTTCAGGTTCCTTGCACTCTCTCTTTGAGAAAAAGGAGCTGCCAGAAGCCATAAGTTATGTCAAAACATACAGTATTCATAATGTAATGCAATACTCCATACAAAAAACCCTGACTATGAATCCAGTAATTCATTCTGCTACATTATAAACAGCACCATTCAATGTTACCTCATAAACATACACATACAAAATATATTTATAACACAGATGCTAGTAAATACTATTACACTTCACTGCAGGTTATTCATAACTGTGGCATTACCTTGATAAACATTCAGTAGAACACAAGATTAGTGTTTGATGTAAGGTTTTAATCAGCACGTCATGTGTTAACAACAGCTTCTCTCAGCATCTCGAGCTCGCAGTGTGAGTGTGTTTGACAGACAAGCTGCCACAATCATGACAAGCTACAAAAAGGCGGGCAGGAAAATATATTTCCTGTAAGCTCATTGCTTTATTCCATGCAGAGTTGATGTCAGATGTTTATGAACAAAAATATATGTGGGTGGCTATTGTAATCATTGACAAGTAGACTGTTGTGATAATTGGTTGTGATTTATCTTTTAAGAACATCTGGTTATGTTTTACGGCATTTTAAAGTTTCAGTTGTATTTATAGTGAGTGCTTTCTTTTATAGTAGCTTAATTAGCATTTTGTGTGTTTCAGGCTCATATGAAATTCATAACCGAATTGGTTATATTTTAGGTAGCAAGCAGGATGCAGAGCGGTAATTCAAATTCAAAATGAATGCTTTTTAATTTGTATTCAAATGAATTTCGATTTCAGATGTAAAAATGATTTACATATCAGGAAATAAAAAGAACCACAAAAAGTCATGGGGTAGGTGTGTAATTCATGTCTTTTAGGGTCAGGGGGATGTAGTTCTTATGTAATTGTGGCAGTGTAGTGAGGATTATGTCACTGCAAAAGGCCACACATTATATAAGAATATTTCCCTAATGCCACATAAAGGATTTTTATATGCCCTCCCGTAATCCTGCTGATGTATTTGCCCTTGATGGATGGTTTTGTAAAGTTGTCGTGGCTATTGGTCTCTAGCAGGTGCCTGGGAAGCCATTTTAGGGTGAGAACAGAGGGGAGGGCAGAAGCGGTGAGGTGAGACATGTATAAGAAAAGAACAGCAACACCAGTCTGAAGAGAAAAGGAGTGATGAGACTTCATGCAGTGTAGAAGTTATATGTAGGTTAATCATGTGCTGTTGAGACACTGGTTAGTTATAAAGAAACTGCATTATATACGTAACAGGGAGCAACATGCACAAAAAAGACTTTGTAATCTTTAGGAACTACATATATTCACACACACACACATGCTTCTATTGTAAGAACAGGACAACTGAAGAATCACTTATTTGTAAGGTCATGTTACTCATTCCCAAACACTGACTGTGTGAAGTTGTGAACGTAGCCATAGAGAGTTGGCAGCACACACTCTCTCTGTATTTGATTTGCTGGTTATGCATGAACACTCACTACAGTAATGTCCATAGAAGAGTGAGTGATACATCTCGGCCTTGTGTGACTGCATATTACAGAATGTAGTGCTGTTAATCTACAAAATGTTTTAATCCTATGTATTCAAGCACACATACGCAAATATACCCTCAGGGTCTCTTTATTTGTGTCCACTGGATTGAGAAGAATGAAGTCTGTCTGGGGCTTCTGATGGTTGGAGGTAGTGTCTAAGGTATATTTGTTTGCTCTTTTTATTTTCACATTCCTGCAGTAAATCAAGAATTCATTAAGTTTCACTCTAAAGAGCCAAATCATAGTAGGCAGTGTCCTTGAAGAAGTAATGAAATGATTCTTGCATACCCCACAATTAAAATTAAAGAGTGAGGTACACCTTGAGCTGTGATTCTCATGCAGATGATGCTGGCTTGAATTCCTAATTCTGTTCACGCATTAATTTTCTGTCTTTTCTGATTATTCAGATAAATAGGCCGATAATTCTGGTCCTTAAATCTAATGATGCAATATAAAAAAATTACTGATGTGACAGCCCATCAGCACTGGGGACTTTCCCTGTTTGGATCACATCATTTGTCTCTGTTTCTTGGTTTAAGACTGTCAGTTTGTGCATTAGTGATGCACAAAAACTCATGCATTCAGGAATGAAGTACAGTAAGTGATTTTCAGAATGCCGAATTCAACTCCACACACTAGTATACTATTTCTATTTTTAGCATATCTTTCTCTGTCAGAAATAAAAAGAGTAATATGTGTCATTTCACATTTCTGAGTCATTAAATCATTCTCTCAACTTATTCATTCAAAAATGCTCATTCATTGAGAAACAAAATGCCAGTACTCTGTACTCTGAAGGTGTGGTTGCATTTACCATTGTTTGCATATTTTCATAAAAGGTAGTTATTTTATAAGAATCCATGTGATTGGTAATGTCACATGAGAGTAAAAGATTTCCCTATGAAGATTTTGCAGCAAGTTCTAATTGGTCAAATGAATTTGCTTCATTAACCAACAGAAAGCTGCTGGTTTGAAAGTGGCTTCTCTGTGAAATGTGAATTGACAATAGACAATGAAACTTTTTTATGAAATCTCTCAGAATTGTTGATAATATGACTATACCGAAGCAACTGCTTGGCCTTAAAACAGCTGATATTCAGCTATTCAGTCACATTTGTCCATACACTGCTGAGAACAAGAAATTACCTTGAGAGCAGAGATGGAAATGAAGAAATGGTACATGCTGTCCCTGTGAGTGCTGGATGAGTCAGTTTCACCCCAAGCGCACTGTATGCTTTCTCCATTTCTCTCTCTCTTAATCTGCTATTCTTTCCCTTCTTTCTCTCTCTCTCTCTCTCCTTTCTGAGTAGGGCGAGGATTTCCTTTCTCATCTGGAACTGTACTAAATCCCTCAGCCGGTTTTCATGCGTGTCTCTCTTGGTTCTGTTCTCTCTTGCATTGGTTTACATTCCGATTTACTTTGTTATCCTCTTTAAATAGGAAAGTCGTTGCTGTAGATTTCTGTGTTTTAGTCCTTTATCAGATAATGTTGAGAATTTCTTATGGATTTTGTTTATGAGATTTATGATGGTCTAATGGTCTGCACATGTCAGTCTTTTATACTCTTGGCATTGTGTGTGTTCGCATGTAGAGTCATGCTTATCCATGCAATATATGCAAAGCAACAGCAGTATTGCTCATTTTTGACCTTGACATTCATATTGTTCCAATCAGCATAAATCATGCTCGATTTTACACAATAATAATGTAATTAGTAGCTTGTTTTTGCAGTCAGCATTAATGTTGCATGACAGTTTAATCTTTAGTCATCTCTAGTGACCTTTTCCACAGCATTTTGTGTTGCATATGAATGGCTTTATTGATAAAGACAACATGATCTCCAAGGGCAAGATGATTTATGACATGGCACGTGATCACAGACACAACTGATTTCTAAGCGGAGCTGTGCCTGGGGTTTTGTGGCAGTTGACATGTTCATGCACAAGACAGAGATATATGACGTCCAATCCCATGTGCGAAAAGAGGCTCTGTTTGTGTGTTTTGACCAAAAGCATGTCCTCTTTCAACAGGACTGTCTTCACACCGTGTGCCATTGAAGTCTGCCAGTACTGGCTCTTAACACTTTGTCCTGCTCTCCCACTGTGCGGGACAAACCTTTAATAGCTGCTCAGTTGGCTGGAGTTCCTTGTGCGGGTGCTGATCTCTGTAAGCTGGCCTGTTGAGTAGCAGTATGTAAGACTGTCTCAGACTGTCCCGCATACTGACCCATGAAAATGCAGATTCTTGCAAAAACATTTTGGATTCACAGCCTCCTTGGGATAGAGGCCTGTGAATGTACAATGGCACGAATTATCGTGGCTAAACCTGGTACTTTTGATGCATTGCAATGTTTTTCTTTCAGCATTTCGAACTAAAGGAATGACCTTTTTTTTTCTCTTTCTCTTTCAGATTGTAAATTATTGATAATATGTCTGTTGCTCCCCCTTCCCTGTTTGTTGGTTTGTTTGTTTGTTTGAATGGATATTATTTTGTTAAACCATTTGACATCATGGTTACTACAAACATATTAAGCATAACTTAAATGTTTTCAACAGTGGTAATTAAGATAAGCAGCAAATCACATAATTCATGTGACTCCATGGAGAATATTTTATGTTTGAAGGAATCACAATAGTGATGGAAAATCTGAATGAATCTTGTGGATTTTAATCATGAATGCACATTATGTCTGGTGCATTACATGCATATCTGATTGTGTGTGTGTGTGTGTGTGTGTGTGTGTGTGTGTGTGTGTATTCTTGTAGCAGCTGCATGCACCATGCACCACTATGTAGGTCAGACTGCATGGAGAGAAAAAGATAGAGATCTGTGTTTGCTGAGCTAAATGCCATCTCTGTCTGTCTGTCTGTCCGTCTGTTTGTTTGTTTGTTTGTTTACTGAATGGGAACCAACTCTTAATTTCTTTCCAACCTTTTCATGCATTCATGTGTTCAGTTTAACAACAACAAGAAAAAAAAAACATTAGGAATGGTTTGAGTGTTTGCATGTCAGTGTGTATGTTTGCTTGTGTGGGCAATTAAGGATCTTGTCATAGAAATTGTTCTACAATAAGAGTGACTACACTGACAGACAGCTTAAGCTTCAGGGAACTCTCTAGAGAGAGAGGGGTGTGTGTGTGTGCAGGTGCATGGACGGTGAAGGTCAGAGAGCTTTCCTGAATGAACCCCCAACAATAGGCTTATAGGTTTTGAAACTCAGTCACACTTTCGGACTTGTATCTTAGGGTTGTTCTGACCCCTTGAAGTCACAAGTGTTGCTGGTACCACACACAAAAAAAAAAAAAATATTTGTTATATATTATGCTTGTTTATAATGATACAAATCCATGAATGAATCATACACAGTAAGAATAATAACACTTTTGAAAACAGAAATGAATTGTGGCTGAGTGGCTGATAATGTTCCCCTCCATTGAGCGACTAACCTTTGTGACGGAATCATTGAGTCAATGAGCTGAACCCAACTCAGAATCAGTTCAATTAATCAATGAATCATTTGGATTGAATGTTTTGTCTATAAATCAGACATAGCTGCTTTATTGCTCCCTCTTTGGTTATGGTGCTTATGCACCCTTTTAATGTTTCAAAGTCTTACAAGTTTGGTTTTAAAACACCTTGAGTAAATTGCAAAATTCATAGCGCAAATATCACGACTACTTTTATGCTACTTCTGTGGTGCTTTTTATGTGGAGCTTAGAATAGAATAGAATAGAATAGAATAGAATAGAATAGAATAGAATAGAATAGAATAGACGGGAGATGGTGGAATGGACTGCAGGAGAATGCAATGTCAGTGCCAGACGTGCCATTATGGGAGATTAAATCTGATCCACACTAAGAGTGACCCTGTGGGGGTGAGAGAGAGAGAGAGAGAGAGAGAGAGAGAGAGAGAGAGAGAGAGATGCTCAGCCTGGCTTATTGTATTAATAGCTGTCCGTGGGTGTCAATAGCTGTATATCAGTTCTGGAGAGACTTTGATTTGATTTAAAGTTTGGCTGTACAGTGGGTCAGTCCTTGCCTTTCATTTACCCAGCACTATGATGTCTTTTCATAAGTATCTTCAAATGCACAGTCATATAACTTTACAAGGATAGTTTAAATGGAGCTGTGGAACACCGGATTTGTCTTGCTCTTTTGAAATAGAGATCACAACCATGAACATATTAACATTCAACTGCCCACATCTGCATTTGAATCCCATTTAGTATTCAGCAACTTGGCCCACCTAGTCATGATTTTATAGAGGTAATAAGATGTAGGATAGATAAGTTAATTTCTAGATATATGTGAGGTGCAAGTATTATTAATTAATTAAATAATTAAATAGATAAATTAAAATGATCAAAAGCCACATTAAAAATCCATAATGTTACAAAAGATTTCAAATAAATGCAGTTTTTTTTGTTGTTGTTTTTTTAAATGGAAAAAATGTAGCATAGTTTCTACAGAAATATTAATCAGAACAACTGCTTTGAACATTGATGGTAAAAAGAAATGTTTCTTGAGCAGCAAATCAGTATATCAGAATGATTTCTGAAGGATCATGTGACACTGAAGACTGGAGTAATGATGCTGAAATATCAGCTTTGATCCCAGGAATAAACTGGATTTTACAATATATTGAAATAAAATACAGTTGATTTAAATTAAAATTTTACAATATTACTGTTTTACTCTGTTGCTGATCAAATAAATTCAGGTTTAGTAAGCATCAGATTTCTTCTTTTTAAAACTTTGAGTTATAATGCACATATAGAAACAAAATATTAATAACATCAACAGTATTCAGTTTTTACTATTTCTATTCCTACCCTTAAAGATGACTTTGTGAATATGTAACAATTTGATCAGGTTGATTTATTTAAAATCACATAACATATATATATATATATTTTTTTTTACTTAAATAGGTTACTGTACTTTTTTTTTTTTACATGCAGCAAAAAAGGTCTGCGAGAGAATAAAAATGTGAATGTATAATTTGTGTAAAATCATGTCAAACTACATTGTCTTTAAGGTGCAATCAAACATGCTGTTCAAAATAAAACATGGGAAGAGTGCATCAAATTTGCAAATAAATATTCTCAGGGTGGATGTTTAACCTTGCTGCATTGAAGTAGATGGTTGGACGGGCTAGTAAAGGTATGCTGTGATTAAGCCGTTGAATTCCAGTCAACTCCTTGTTGTTACTAAGCAACCTGTTCCCTGGCAACACTTTGCTTGTCCTTCGGCAACCATTGATTTAATTCAGAATGACTGTTCCCCCTTTACTCCCATGCTGTGTCATCTCTAAGTCAATGCAAGTCTTTGGGAACGATGAACCTAGACATTAAGGGATGTTCAGAATCCAGATTTGACATTGCACCGCTCTCTGCTGTAAGTGTTAAAAAATTGCTGCGTCAGAGCACCGATGCTGTAAAGTATTCAGATTGCTTCAGTACAGCGGGGACTTTTATATGGCCATGAATCTGTTCAGATAAGGAGCGTGAATGAAAGGTGGCAGACTGCAGTGTGAGACAGCTGGGGGATTTCATTAGAGAGTCTGCGACAGAGAGCAAGAGTGGGAGGAAGCTGAAGACAGAGAAAAGCAGGGAGGAGACGTTACTCAGGCCAACAGCAGCACCTTTGCAGCTCTGCACCACTTTGTGTGTCAGTACCCCGGGCAGAAGATATCTGCAGAAATGAATCTGACAGCTGTGGCTGTGTGTTTGCACGTGCCTTTGTACGTGTGTGCTTACATTCAGGTGGCCTATTTACTGAAATTAATGCAATAAATGGCATGTCACGGTCACCAATTCTGCATGTGGGATAATCCTAAACTTCTAGTAAAGCCTTTGAAAGCTATTGTGAAGTGTCCATTTGGCACAAATCTTCCACGTGAGAGACACAACCTGTGCTTATCTAGTCTTTGCTGGTGTTTTAAACAATCTGCTACTTAAATGGACCCATATTTAGTGGAATTTCATTATCACATCAAATTGTGGCTTTTATTTTGTAGTGAGCCTTATTGGTCTGTACTATAGAGAACATGGTTCTGTAGGTCTGCAGTGAGCCAGAGCTTTGTGAAAAAGAAGTGTGCTTAATTGTATTGAATGTGCACTTGTAGTGTACTTCCAATCTTATCAGATTATATGCAGATTATATAATGCATGTATCAATGGAATATATGGCCATTTAAGTGTACCTGAAGAGACTTTCACTACTGTTCCTTTACAGACCAACTACACTTTTAAAAAATTGAAATGTTTCCACATGAAACCCATAGTTTTAGGTTGCATGACAACTTGCAGTGCTTCTTGAAAGTTTGTGAACCCCTTAGAAGTTTCTATATTTCTGCATAAATGACTCAAGATCATCAGAACTTCACACAAGTCCTGAAACTTGACAAAGAGAAACCCAATCAAACAAACTGAGACAAAATATATACATTGACATTTAAAAGGATCCAATATCTGATTCTGATTCTGAAACAATATGTCTGTGAGTGTCAAAAGTGTGTGAATCTCTAGGATTAGCTGTTAATTTGAAGGTGGAATCAGAATCCATCTGTTCAGAGGTGTTTCAATCAGTGAGATGACTCTCAGGTGTCATTGTCTGCCCTGTTTTATTTAGAGAACAGGGATCTATCAAAGTCTGATCATGTTTGTGCAAGTGTATCAAGGCACAAACAAAGGAGATCTCTGGGGACCTCCGAAAAAGATTTATTGATCACTCAAGTGGTCGACCAACAAAGATCACTCCAAAAGCAAGACTTGTAAGACTCCACACAATAACAAAGGAACCCAGGGTAACTTCTAAACAACTGATAGCCTTTCTAACTTTAGCTGATGTTAATGTTCATGACTACACCATTGGGAAAATACTAAACAATCATGGTGCTTGCCAGAGTTGCAAGAAGAAAGCCACTGCTCTCCAAAAAGATCATAGCTGCCCATCTGCAGTTTGCTAAAGATCATCTGGACAAACCAGAAGTGTACTGGAGAAATGTTTAGTGGATGGATGAGACCAAAATAGAAATGTTGGGTTTAAATTAGAAGCGTTATGTTTGCAGAAAGGAAAACAATGCATTCCAGCATAAGAACTTTAACCCATCACATGGAGGTAGTGATATAATCATGGTTTGGGCCTGATGTGCTGCATTAAATTATATTTAAATAGAAATATAGAAAAAAGTATGCCTAAGTGTACTTCTGTTTCACATTGGTATATTACCTTATTGAGTCTGTATTGATGAACCATTTAGGTAAGTCGTAGACAACTTTATAGATCTGTAGTGTACATCTTTATAGATTTATATATCTTTATATACTGTAGTCTATAGCAGCTGAGTAAGCCACATCAACTGTGTCCTCTAATGAACTAATTGTTTAACAGACTTTCTGAAATGCCTTATAGAAAGCATTTTTAGTTCTTGAGTTCTTGAATCAATCTTGACATAAAACGGCAAATTTTACTCTATTTTCATGCATCACAATTGAATGCTTTAAAACTTGCTAGTTATATTCTGGCTCGGTGTACGGTATACATTATTCATTTGGAAGACACTTTATCTACAGCAGCTTAAAGTGCATTCAAGCAATGAAACTGAGGAATTGAGGAATAAAACCATTACTGCTGGCCATGCTGTAACAGTTCAATCACAGAATATGCAAATATGGACTGTATACATATATATATTGTTTGTTTGGCTACACTGATTCACGTTGATTGTAATGGCAGTGCTGAAGGATGTCTGCAGCTGCAGCGCTGCCTGTGGCTGTGGTCTACACACACAGCTGCGGTCCTCTCCGCACTTCTGACTTGTGGTCTGGACGGTCATTATGTAAGGCTTGAGTCAGTGAATTGGTGGTGAGCTCTCCTCGGGGAACATGAAGGTCTGTGTCAATAATGTTTACACACACTACACAAAGGATTTGAGGGCAAAGACTGTGAACAACTAGAGATTTAGACACAGAAAAAAACATGCCTTTGTTGCCACAGAAGCTTTTGACTTTAATGGCACACTGCAAACAGACAAGTAAAGAATGAAAGAGCCTGCGTACTGTTTGGAAAATACCTGGATTTCTGCATCGATTATGATCTTAGTTAAACAAGACGAGCACTATATGTCTGTACTAATGACACACAAAAAGTAATTCACAGTGAAGGTGAAAAAGCAAGTAAACTTTTTAATTTTGTATATGTTGTAGATCTACCTTGAGACACAAAACCTATCTTTGCCCATCGCTCTCCACAAATCTGTTTCAGTTTATCACTATTTCTGGATTGCTTAGGTTAAAAACACTTCTTTTTCTTCTTTTTAGCCATTCTTTAGTTGAGTTACTTGTGTGCTATGGGTATTGTTGCATTACACAACATTCTAATCAGCATATATATTTAGATATTAAAGTTTTATTATAATTTATAACAATATAACTGAATTTTTAAAGCTGGAATACACTAAATGATTTTTGACCTGATTTACCCCTGATTTACAGTTTGGATAAGTCGATGCTAGTTGGTGAAAGCCAGAGCCAGTCTGCAGATTAGAGTTGACATATTTAATAGAAAATCTCTTAGTTAATGATGGTCACAGACTGAGCCGATTTTAGCCGATTTTACACATATTGTTTGCATTTGTCTCCTAGCAAGTTTGTTGTGATCGGAACAACTTAAAGGTCTTTTAGTGTGTGATCCTCAGTCGTTTAGTGAATGATGGACAGTTTTTCCTCTGTCTCTGTTATAAAGCCGGTAAGTGTATGATGCCTGGAACATTTGAAAACCTGTTCAGATTTTAAAGTGGCGCTATTATGCTTTTTCATTTTTTCTATTTTAGTTAGTCTGTAATGTTGCAGTTTGAGCATAAAAAAAGATCTTCAAAGTTACAAAGCTCAAAGTCCAATTCAAAAGGAGATATTTTATTTAACAGAAATCACTTTTCAAAAACTACAATGAACGACTCGTTTGGACTTCAATGCATATTTTCTGGGATTTGTGAAATCACAAAAACAGTAGAATGGGTCGAGACCTGGTTGAGCTGCACTTTAGAAGACAACGAGTGTTATCACTATGTGGGAGACACTTTCCCAAGGCAGACAAACTTAAGAGTTGTTACAATCATCCGGGTTTAACTCATGATGAAATTAATTGGATTTTGATGCAATATTTACACTGAAGCTCGCAGCAGGCGGTCATGGTAAGAGGCATGGCATTTCCCGGCCAGGTGCCGAGTGCTGCCAATCACAACACACACTGGCCCAGCTAACCAATCACAACACATTTTGTATTTCAGAAGGCGGGCCTTCATTTGTTAAAGGAACCAATCAAGCCTTTCATGCCAGACTGGGGGGAGAGGTGTTGTAATAATGTAAAATATGTGGAAAATCATGTGTTTTTCGAACAACCTAGTATGAGAGCATGTTCTACTGCAACCCCAAAACAAAATCAAGACCTTGTAAAAGAGTATAATAGGATCCTTTCAAAAGTTTGTAGTATAGTCCAGCCTTTAAAAAAAGTAAAAAATAAGACAAATTTAACAATAATGTTTTCTACAAAAGCTTTAAAATAAAAATGAAAAAGGTATATGGGACTTTTATCTTAAAGTTTTGACTTTTTATTGCAGTTCTGAAAAAAAAGAAGTCAGAACTAATAGATATAAACTCAGAATTGTGAGAGAGAAACTCAGAATTCTTATTTTGTATCTTACAATTCTGCAAGAAAAATGTCAGAATATTGAGATATGAACCCATAATTGAGTCCGAAAACATTGCACTTATCTTTTTTATATTTTTATTATGTGGTGAAAGCTTCTATAGCTTAGTATTTTAACATCTTTTAAAATTAGTTCTTGTGATAGCAAAGCTAAATTTTCAGCAGCCATCACTTAAGTGTCACATGATCCTTCAGACGCTATTCTGAATACTGATTTACTGTTTAAGATTATATTCATAAAAATAATCACAGTATGAATTTGGGGGAAATCTGTGCATACAATTAGTCTGTCAGTTTCCTTTCTGTTTTTCAAAACACTATTTTAAAATGGCAGATAATTGTTATCATGTTGTTGAGAGTTATTTTTTTTTGTGTGTGTGTGTGTGTGAAGGGAGGTGGTCCCCAGCCTGAAAACGTTTATGAACGAGCACGATAGTCAGCTGTCTTGATGCTGCCAGACTATTCAGCTCTTGGCTCTGAAACACTAATTTAGTTCCCCTTAAGACATTCATAGCACATACACACAAGAGATAAATGACTGCTGGTCTTCTCACGCTAGAGGGCTTCTCAAACAAATCTCCACCATATGTCCAGTTCTGTGCTCGTGAATTCAGACAGTCTAGATGTTTTGCCCACACTCAAGCCTTGCACCATTAAGTTTGTTTGGATTAAGCCATTTGGCAAAGTGTTACTTTCTTTGTCACCAAGACCACATTGCCGGCTCCATGAATCAGCACTTATTGCTTGAGGATAAATGCTTCTATATTCAGTCCAACAACTGAGAGGAGAAGCTTTTAAAAGATACGCACCAAAACAGACCTTTCAGAAGAGTCATTTTCCATACTCTAGGTTAATTTCTGCAGCATTAAGTACACTTGAGAACTGTGAAAGATAGGTGACATGCCTCAAGCTTTTCTCTTATAATGTCTCTATTTCGCCACGAGTTTTAAAATAAAGCCATGTTTTCAGCTCTCATTTCAGCTCTAATTCCATATTTAATATTTCACGTCTTCAACTGTCCTTTATCATCAAAGCTCCTGAATCTGAGGATCAGCGGTTATTTAATTAACAGTAGTATCTTTTATACAATCACTGGTTTCTTTTCTACTTTACTCGAGACTAAAGGGATGTGACCCAATATCGCGGTGAAAAGAGATCTGTGTTACAAACAGGAAGTCTGGTGCTTAATCCTGTTTGGGTTATTTCTTTCACTCTGTCTATTCCAGGATTGACCCTAATGCTGTCTTTATGTTCTGCTCCTATTTTCTGTCTCGATCTGACAAAACTAGGGCCGAAACAACTCCTTTTGCTGAACTAGTAGAGCATTGTGCTGATAAAGACAAGACTATGGGTTGATTTCCCAGACAATTCATTGGCTAATGAAATCTTGAGTGAATTATATTCCTTAATTAGCTCTTCAAAACGTCCACACATAGCTAAATTCAGTTTTCATTTCACCTTTTAGTGCTTAAGTGCTGACCTATTTGTTAATAATACATTTAAATATGGTTTAGAGTTGCAGTGCATTAGATTACAGGGCAATTGGTACACTTTGACTCATCAGTGTTGCCACGTCTTGCTAGAAATATATATATATAAAGTCCATAATGAACTCAAATCCAAATGCTTGTTGTTTTTGAAAGAAAGCAAAATACCAAAATATACCAACCTGCAACTTGCAACTTAATTAACTCCATGAACTGGATCGCTTTATAAGCCGAGTCCAAACAACAAGCACAAATATTTTTAATCATTTCTTAAAAACACTAGGCAGTGGATTATAAAAGATAATTATTCTCTCTTTTATAAAAATTTATACCATGTACTGAGGAAGCAACATAGTCAATGATCAAATATAATCAATCAAACAAATCAAAGACTTCTCATCTGTGAGTGAACCCAACAAGAACTATGATCTAATATGATTCTAGCACTCCTGGATGCAGCATCTTTCCCTTAATGCAAACTGACCATAACAAGCTCTTGTTACGACCAGGACAAAATGGAAGTAGAGGAGGCTTTACAGTAGTACTTGAAGTAAACCAAATAAGACGTGCTCTATGAGTCATACAGTGACACAGAGGTACTTTTGTGAGGATCATGTTGTCTTCCCCAACAACAAAACATGAATCACTTAAGATCTGAAGGACCTGCTGAGCCAAAAGATGGTGGTCTGAAGACAAAGGGAGGCAAAGAGGATATAGGAAGATATGAAAATGCTACTTGAGGAAGGGAAGAAATGATAACAGCTCAAGCATGATTGCAAACTTAGTCAGAACAACATGAAGGAGGTGTGGAGTGGGATGAAAACCATCACCAACTGCAAACTGGCCAGTAGCCATGTATTAAAGGATAGCTTATTTCTCATCAAATTCAGTTTTCAGTTGCCCACCACAACCCTAGCATGCAGAGAGGACACTGAAGCCTCCATCCCACTCCTTCTGTCTCAGGCTGGCTATCTCTGCTGATCAGTCGTGAAGGGAATTGAGGTTGCTCCACACAGCAGCACAGCCTGATATAATCAGCCTCAAGGAGCTCGAGACACAAGCTAACCAATCCTGCAGGCTTCTCAAACACCTGCTCTCTCTCCTTCAGTTAGATAAAGGTGCTTCAATTCAGCAGCTGACAAAGATGACATTCAGCCTCTGGGAATTTATAAGCTCTCAGATCATGAAGTCCTTAAAGGGGCTGCACCCAAAATAGCTTGAATCCCTGGTCATCTAAACTGGATTCATTGACACTTGATGGACTCTGCACAGACCTACTTTTGACCACTTCTGGCCTTAGAGTTTATCAGAATTAAATAATAATATTAATAATAATAATATTTTGGGCATTTCCCCCTGTGAAGAAAATAAATGTATAATTAATATATATAATAATGAATTATTAATATATATATATATATAATGATAATCTTCTGTCATGCTTCAAAGTAGTACACTTATTTTGAATAACATAATAAATCCCATGTAAAGTACTTAATTAAACTATAAAGTTAATATTTTTTAAATTTAACTAAATTGCTACTTTATCGTAACAAATGTGCAATTGCAGATATATTTAAATGCATGACATACTAGTTTCAATAGAAATTACATTCAATTATATGAGTATTATGAAATAACACATAAAGACATTCTTACGTCCAACTTAAGTGGGTCAAGAAAGCATTGCTTAGTTCAACTAAAGGTAATTGCATTTTATATACAATTTAACTGTTAAAAATTTCATTTCATTAAAAAAAAATAAATAAATGTTGTATCTAATAATAAGTATGTCCATAATATGTGCTGAAGTGTACTTCTTTGTCATAAGAGTCAGCACATGGATCCTACTAAATGTGTTATGAAGAACTAAATACTAAATGTTAATACACAAGTGGACGAGAAAATGAAAGAGGCAGGCAAAACATAAAAAAAAAATTAAAAAGCAGATTACTTTGATGTCATGAGCAGAAATGGGCTTTGAAAAGCAGATTTTAAAACGGTGGATTATCGAAAGGCAAAGGTGCTTAGAGAGAACGAGTGCAGTGCTGTCTTAATTTCACTGAACAGTCCCATATTAACAGATGGATCTGAGCAACATGGCTGTTTATTTGTAGTTTTTGATTTTTTTGCTTACATGGTACACTAGGGTTTTAACTTTTTATTGCTTGGCTTTATTGTTGTTTTAAATAGTTGTATGCTTTCATATTAAATACTGATATTGAACTATCACTGTTACAATTATCACTTAACTCTGACCATTGACATTTATTTTGAAATGTTTCTGAGCCCTATTCTAACAGACTGTTAGCTCAACAGAAAGCCAGAACTGTAGAAGTCAGACAAAGACAAATATGAAAGACAGTCTGTTTTGCCAAACATAATACTTTTTATTTCTGTTGCTGTAAAAAGCAGCAGACAACAACTAGTCACTTGTGAAAAAGAAGTGTGCTTACTAATATTTGTTTACTTAAGTGTGTTTAAAAAACATAAAAAACTAAAATCATGGATGTATACTCTTCAATGGCCTTTTATTTCAATTTATATTTGCAAATCCAGTAAAAAAAAAACTTTTTTACAGCTGCTACCTACACTGCTTGAGATATGAACAACATGCTCATGTCGCACTCAGAAAGGCTTTACTCAGCCTACATATTTTGCTCGTCACTAATTAGCATTTACATATTTAGTCTTTGATGGCTGTGTATATGAAATATGCATAAAGTTATCATGAATTTCTTTCCTTGATCTGCTGTAGGCTTTGACTGAGTCATCATGCTGATATGCAAGTGTGACTGCTTGATTTGAAAAACAGAGAAGTGCAATAAACACAGACCGATGCACTAATCATTTCACCAATCTCAGCTATTAGCAATATTACTGACATATTAACACCACTCATTTATCATTTAGTTAATACTTCTACAAATAGGTGACTATAGAACATGTAGAAACAGATTGCCCTGAAACAGCATGTTTCTTTTCAAGTACTTTCTCTGGCTTAGTAAAAAATAGACAAAGCAAGTTGAAGCAAATGTAGGTTATACAATATTAACTTTTTATTTGTTGAGCTACTGTATGAAAGCAGTATCATAATCATGTTTTGCTACTGTGATATTGCTTAAATATAATTTGATCACATATGATATTAGTTTATAATGTGTGTTGCTTTAGAATAGTCCAAGAGAGCCAGAGGTGTGTATGTGCATGCTTCTAATAGTGCAACGAATGTGTAGGAAAAAAAAGGGGATGGAAATAATAGCTCTGAGAAAAGTACAAGCATCAGCTACCTGCTCTCGCCTCTGCAGAGACATTAAATGGACAGCAGAGCAGAATCAGCAGACAGCCTCATCTAGCTTTGATATCTGTGAGATGCCCTATTATAAGTCTACAGATGCTCCGAGTCCCTTCTGGGGTCGTAACAATAAACCAAAAGCTTCTGTTATAAATCTCACCACACAGGGCGCAAGATGTCAGAGATTAAGATCTATCTCAATCTGTTTATCAATCTTTTTCTCATTATTGCTTATTACATTGTGGGTCTGCCGGGGTTGTGGGATGCTGGGTGTCAAGAGAGCCAGAAGTAGGAGTTTTTTTTTTCAAATATTAGAGAGAAAAGAAACATATACAGTGAGAACCGAGTGCTAAAGCAAGGGCTTGGTGGGGTATTGATTCAGCGCTGACAGATGAAATTACAAGGTGATGAATTGTGTGTTGAAAGGTCATAGGGTCGCACGTCAATAAGCAGACGAATGCTAAGAAAATTAAAATGTACAACACTTTGCCAGGAAGCATGATTAATTAAACTAATACATCAGATTAAACTGGGCATGCTAAGAGGCAGGATTCCCTTGGCCATTTAATGAGCATGCTCCCACATATAATTATGTTGGAGAAGGCAGGGAAGGTGACAGCGCGCTAAAGATATTACAATACACACTACAATTTAGAAATACACACAATTAAAAAGCATGATGTATTTATGGGACACGGCAGAATTGCCCTGAACCTGTGAGGGTTTATGTTGCGCTGCTCCAGAATTAAGCGATCAAAGGTTCCTGTGATAAAGGATGTGCAACCGAAAGCGGTAGTGTAAAAATAGACTCAGAACCGGGTTGTTGCTATGGAAGAGTATGTAGAAATCCTGGAATTCCTCACCCACACACACACACACACTGATGCACAAGGAGTGCTACATGTCGATGCACTGTTTTTGTGGTTTTTGACAGTGGCATTAATTCACCCCCTTCCTGTTCTTTCCTTTTAGATAGACAGGGAAATGCAATTACTTGGTATAATTGGACTGTACACAGCACTTGTAGTTTGTGTGAGATGTAAAAAGATGTTCTGCAAATACTGTGAGTCAAAGCTCTTATACAAAAATAGAGCATTTTGATCTGAACACGCTTGTGGTGTATCTGATGATACTGCAGTATCTTTTATTTACTATTACATGCAAATGTGATGACATTGATCTTACATGTAGGAAAATCCAGTGGGAATGATGTCTGACAAATTGCAAATAGATTATTCTTTTTTTTTATGTTTGATGTTGCTTTTGATAAATGTAATGGGGTATATATATATTTAAATATATTTAAGATTAAGGACTTTTTGTGAAACATTTTGCTTTTAAAATATACATATATAAAATAGTGTACCTTATTTTATCTGATGTACACTTCTGTTCAGACTACTGTTACTGCTCAGTCTGGGTTATGTAAGATTTTTATGTTTTTTTAATTATATGCTCTCTTATGCTCACCGAGGCTGCAAGGCTACAGTAATATTGTGAGATATTATTACAATTTAAAATAACCATTTTCTACTTTAATATATTTTAAAATTGATTTTATTCTTGTGATGCAAAGCTGAATATTCAGCATCATTACTCCAATCTTCAGTGTCATATGATCCTTCAGAAATCATTATTATAAGCTGATTTGCTGCCCAAGAAAAGTTTCTTATTATCATTATTATAATTTTTTATTTTCAACAGTGTTGAGCTTTTTTGCAGATTTTTTGATAACTAGAAAGATCAGCAAAAGAGCATTTATTTTAAATTGAAATGTTTTGTAACATTTTCTTCACTGCCACTTTTGTCCAACTAAATGCATCTTACCCTTCTGAAAGTAAGACAGCCTTTTCACAGTTTACACCCTTTGTAAAATGTATTCTAGCGCATATTCTAATAAACTATGTTTCATTATTGTATGTTCACAGGAGATGCAACATCCAAGGAGAGCAGCCCCTTTATCAACAGCAGCACCAGTGACGTGGAGAAAAGCCAGCAGTATGATGGGAAACACATGGCCCTGTTTGAGGTAGTGCTATTTTCCTAATGATTTTAAGCGGTTCTGGATGAATATGCTGTAGATTTACAAGTTTGTATGTGTGTGTTGTGTAGGAGGAGATGGACACCAGTCCCATGGTATCTTCTCTGCTGAGCAGCCTCGCCAACTACTCCAACCTGACGCAGGGCAGTAAAGAGCATGAGGAGGCAGAAAACAATGAGGAGGCGCGCAAGAAGACCGTGCAGGTGACAGAATCTATGCTATTATCTCTACATACTGCCAAGTCCCTGCTCAGCCTTCTTCATGATCCTCAGTCTTCTGTGTGTTGGTGGATGCTAGCTAATCATCGTCTGGGTGGATGTGAATCGACAAACAGCTAAAATGGTCATTTAATAAGGCTATATATTGAGCAACGTGTTGGTGTCCTGATCATTGATTGGTTGGTCGATTGACAGGCTCCGCGTATGGGCACCGTCATGGGCGTTTACCTGCCGTGTATGCAGAACATCCTGGGGGTGATCCTGTTCCTCAGGATGACCTGGTTGGTGGGTGCTGGAGGTGTCCTGGGAACCTTCATCATCGTCTTCATGTGCTGCTCCACGGTCAGTCTCAGATGCACATGTACATATAGTGCTGTCTGTTGATTAATACAAATAACGAATTAATTGCATATTGTTCTGAAATTAATCACGTTAATCCCACCTAACATAAAAGTTTTTAAATATACTTTTATACTGCAATAATTTCACATGCAATCTTCAAATTAAAGTAGAAACAACATAAAGACAGTATATTTTTCACATTTGTTTTATAGCATCTTTTTTATGACTGAAGGCAAGTATCACTGATATCAATAATACAGACTAGATATCTCTTTTTTCCCTAAATCTGAATAAATGCAATTCTTGTCAAGAAAAAAGAGACAGAAGCAGCAGTTTTGAGTGGGATGGCCAACCCTAGTTCCACCCCTGCGATAATTGTGTTAAATATTTGAATGCATTAAAAAAATGAATCGCATGTGTTAACGTGTGTTTGTTTGAACAGCAGTATTACATGAACTAAAGAGGCCGTGGGTGGGGTCCGACAGTAGGCAGGAAACACAAGCTCAAATACTCTACAAATAGCCTTCAGATCTGAATACAGAAACAGAAAGGTCTTGTTCAGGCCTGTAAAGCAGAACTCTTTATTACCGCTATGCAGTAAGAGCCCCAGAGACTCCCTCTCCAGAGCTTCGGGTTTCCATTTATCCCTCTGCACCTTTAACTGGAGATTGTTTACAATAATAGAATCACTTTGTTGTAAGTCACTTTGGTGAGTTGGTTTGTGAGCGTGCCAGACGGATTTCTGCCAAGAACACAAATGTAAATGCTTACATGAGGTGTTTGATTTCAGAGCTGTCAGTTTAGCACTTCGCTCCTGCTGATGGTGATTCTTGGGATGTGTACAGGGCCCTGTGAAATCCACTTTATTTTCTCCCATAGTTTTCTGGAATCTGTTTTAATAATTTGATTAAATATTTACAATCAGAAAGCATTTCTAAATAATTAAGCATGAAACTTATACAATACAACAAATAAGATTAAAAATAAAATTTTCAGGGTCAATCAAATCTTTTTTTTTTTTTTTATCTGTTTTATTTTTCTCAAATTATTTGTATTCCGTTTTAATTTTAACAATCAAAAAGGCATGCATAATCAATTGAATTAATACAACTTTAAAGGAGCTATGTGGGGTTTTTAAAAAAATCTTTAAGGTAGAGTTTTCATTTGTACATGTATGAGCCAACCATCAAAAAAAAAGAATGACACCTCGACTGTCCACCACGGTTGCCTCTATCAGCCCACACAGCTCTTTTGCCTTTTGTCAACAATGAGTAATTTATTCATGTTTTAACATAATTTACTCATAACTAGCGTAGACTAGACCACTTGTAAGTTGGAATAAAGAAATAAAATAAGTCCTCTGTGACATCGTAACATCTCAGCACTCTAGACATAGGCTCATTTAACCTATAAATAGACCAACGCACCAATAAAAACGAGTCATTTAAAAAAAATTAATTAATAAGATAAATTTAAAAGTAAGATGGGTATTTGGCAATAACGAAATTAAGATAAAGGCTCCGCCGGATTTGATTTATTTAATAAAACAATAATGCCAACATTAGCGTAAATACTCTGTCAACATTATGCATTTAAGACTCAATGAATATTTAGTTATCATTTGAAAAACCTTTACTCACAGAGATTAGGCTAGGTCTACATGTTTTTGTGGAGGAAAATGATTGAATCCACTGTAGATGTCTTCAGCACAGTCCTGCGCTCACTGATGGTGCGTCATTATTCACTCATTATTCTCATCAAACATGGTCAAAACTTTTCCACACCTCAGAGTTTGCTTTAGTAGATGTCTTCACTAGGGGCCAAAATGTAATCACTAGAGGCAAGCCTCCGTTACACCTTCTCAGCATTCATTTTCGCATCTTTCTCGCGCCAATCGAAACACATCACATGACCGCTCGTTTACCTCGCAAACCGAAGCGCAAGCCCGAGCCCGAGTAAGATGATAGAAATTAAGATCTTCAGCTCTAGGGCCTGTAGGCTCAATTGTGACGTCATGCACGTTCTCGTCTTCTTGGGCAAGAAGACAACCGTACGGCACGCTTGCCATTATAGTAAGCAGCGGCAATAGTGTTTTCAAATGGATTCTGCGGATGGAAAGAAGCGACCAGCCTACGGACACTTCTCGTAAGTAAAAAAAAAAAAAAAAAACGTATCTAGTGTGGCAAAAAGAGAGAGCGACCGACCGGCGTCAGTGGTTGATGTGGTCGTGCTCGTACGAGCGTGCGCACTGAGAACGAGCATTAGACTGGCTGCAGTTCCTCTAACGGTTAGAAATTTCAGAACCTACGCAATGCTCCTTTAATATTACAATATTAATATATTCTGTCACAATTTAAACTTATATTTTGGTTTGTTGTTGTTTAGACCTTTGAGTTTCTGTGTGTATCTGACGATAGTTTTTAATCAAATGTAATTAATGGTGAAATGCTGTTGAAGTGACTCACAGAGCAGCTCTGGAGGTGAAGTTCATGTCTTCATGTGTTCATGTGTTTCATATTGGGTACTGAAAACTTGTGTATGTGTAGTAGATGGAAATGCACCATTCATTCACACACAGACACACAGAACATTCATATTTTAAATAACAGTCCTTTGCAGTTAATATTCACAGACACTATTCCATATAGTGTTTTTATTATATACTTTTTAGGTTATTGTTCAATCCGAGACATTCCATGTTAAGCCATTTTTTTATTTGATTCTGTACATGTATTCCACATCATGAAAATCATAGGGCCCTTTGTGCTATACTATTTCTGCAGTATTTTGTTAGAGAGGGAGTTTCAGCAGTGTTATGTAAGTGAATGTGCAGTGTGGCCCCACTCTGAGCTCTTTTCCCTCCTGTCATATCTGTTTTAATATTGTTTGATATAAAAAAGCATAAAGCTGTCCCTTCAGATTCTACCACCATAAATCCCCTATCATGCCCTTCTGACCCTGCCAAACCCCAGGAAATACACACACACTCACAAAATAATTCTGACAATCCACACTCACTAGTTATAGTCACAGGGTTTGTTTCCGTTTTTTTGTTTGTTTGTTTGTTTGTTTGTTGCATATATACATATGCAGTGTTTCTAAGAATAAGAGCCTTCTTTCAAAAACTATGTAGGTTTGGTAGTGTATATAGGTTGCATGAAGACATAATAATATTTTTTTTCAATTATGACTGTTACCAAATAGGTTTCAGAAATTTCTGAAATAGCCCCACCCCAAACTCATGCCTATTGGTTGAGGCTGTGTTAGCATCCATTGTATTTGCAGAGCTTTTTTGTTTTGAAATAGTTTGTGTCAGATTAATTATTTATTTTTATTTCCCTAAAGATATTTTTCCCAAATAATATCAGTGTATGTGACGCGTATCATTTTAAGTTGAAATTACACAATAATGGTACAATATACTTATAGTATTCATGTCTTTGAGATGTTTTCTTAAGACCAGTGAGTCAGCTAAATGGCTGTACAAACCCCCTCATCCACACAATGTCTTAACGTACTCAAGGTTTCTTTCCTAATAAATGCATTTTTCTTTCACGAGTCACTGAAGGTCTTAATGGGGGTCTCTTGTCTCTGACACTCACTGTCCCTACTGTATTGATCTTTATTTACTCTATTTCCAGACTATGCTGACTGCTATCTCAATGAGTGCTATTGCCACCAATGGAGTTGTGCCAGGTGAGCAGAATTCAGCATCTTTGTGTTTGTGTGCAGACGCCCAGAGGACGGCTGTCCTGTTGTTCTTCATGGACTGTTTGCTACAGTGCACAGTAAAGCTCCCTACTGTGCTGAGATCAGCTCCACACTCATAACTGTGATTGATGCATGTCTGTCTCTGTGTTTATTTGAAATAACAGCATCTTATAGATGTGCCTCTTGTGTCAAAATTACATCTCAAGTAAAGGAATATATGACGACGGTGTAAAACTCTCTTCTATTTAACTCTTTAGATGTTCTGTATATGCTTAATGGCAAATTAATTTATGTATACTTCCAGCTGGAGGTTCATACTACATGATCTCTCGTTCACTGGGGCCGGAGTTTGGCGGGGCTGTTGGGATATGTTTCTATCTGGGCACCACTTTTGCAGGAGCCATGTACATCCTGGGCTGCATCGAAATCCTGCTGGTACGTTCATTGCTTTTTGCTTTATTTTAATTTCTTTAAACGAATAGTTTATATAGAATACATTTTAAAGCAAAATTTGCTGAAAAGTCTTTACTGCTATGATGCAAATATAATTATTTAGCATCAGTGTTATTTTAGAATCATTTAAATACTAAAAGTTTCTATTAATATGTTATTTTATTTATAGTTTGTATTATTTTGATTGTTTTATTTTATTTTCTGTTTTAATTTTAAGGTTTTTGTAATTGAGCTGTGTTTTTGCAATTTTTTTAATATGTCTATAATAATATAATATGATATAATATAATTCGTTTTTTGTCATTTTACTTTTTATGTCTATATAATAATATAATTTAATATAATATAATTTTTGTTCATTTTTATTTCAAAAACTAAAACTAAATGAAAATGAAAAATGTTGCTTTTTCATATATATATATATATATATACACAGGATAAGAGCTGTATAATTATAGGCGCTTCTGAAATGTATTCTGTTCCCTAATAAAACATTCTGTTCACAAAAAAATCCTACTTACGGAAAGAATATTAATAAAATAAATATTATATATATATATATATATATATCTATATATATATATATATATATATATATATATATATATATAAAATATTTATTTTATTATTAAGTAACAAAATGATTTTTGTTATAGTTTTAGTTTGAGGTATCTACAATAGCTCTGTTAAGCATTTATTTTATGGAATTGAACTATATGCACATACTGTATGTGAAATATTTTTATTAGCAGAATATCTTCTTTTATTTATATCTTATATCTTTTATTCAAACTCACAGGTTTGGAACAACTTAAGGGCTAGTAAATGATTAATTCAGCAATCGCTTTATCTGTTGGAGACTTCTTCACTATTGTATTCCTTTCCCTTTATTTCTTTCTAGATCTATATCGTGCCAGCAGCTGCCGTTTTCAAGATGGAGGGTCTGGAGGGAGCAGAGGCCGAGGCAGCGCTGCTGAATAACATGCGTGTGTATGGGACCATCGTGCTCTCCTTCATGGCTATAGTTGTCTTTGTCGGTGTGAAGTATGTCAACAAGCTGGCCCTTGTGTTCCTCGCCTGCGTCATTCTCTCCATTCTCGCTGTCTATGCTGGGGTCATCAAGACTTCTTTTGACCCACCTTTCTTTCCGTAAGTAGGATTTTTTTGTGAACAGAATGTTTTATTAGGGAACAGAATACATTTCAGAAGCGCCTATAATTATACAGCTCTTATCCTGTGTAGGGTGTGTTTGCTCGGGAACCGAACCCTTGTGTCAAAGGGAATTGACATTTGTGCCAAGACCATAGAGCAGGGCAATGCCACGGTCACCACCAAGCTTTGGAGAGCCTTCTGTGACTCTGAGTTCCTGAACGCCACCTGCGATGAGTACTTCACCAACAACAACGTCACGCAGATCCAGGGAATCCCTGGAGTCACCAGTGGCATCCTGGCAGGTGAGAAAACCCCAACATCTTCATCTAAACCATTTTATACAGCATTTTTAATATTATAGTAATACATCACCTTAAAGCAATATACTCTTTACCTTATGTATATTTGTATTTAAATAATATATATTTTTAAAATTATAATGATTTATTTTATATGTATATAAATGTATGTCATTGTTTTCTTCACAGAAAACCTCTTCAGCACCTTTATGGAGAAAAATACAATCCTAGAGAAGCGAGGTGTGCCAGCAGTGCTCGACCCTGAAGCCCCAGTAACCAACTCTAACCGATACGTCCTGGCTGATATCACCAGCTTCTTCACCCTGCTGGTTGGCATCTACTTCCCCTCCGTCACAGGTCACTACAACACCTTGATAACTAGAAGGGAAATTATTCATATTAATCTCTGATTTGCAAAAATGGATTTAATGTTTTTGTTATTATGATATTTCAATCATGACAACTCTCGGAAGATTTTAGTAAGATTTAATTTCTAGTAAGTGTTCCTGTAGCTCAAGTGGTAGAGCATTGCGCTAACAAGCGCAAGGATGTGGGTTTGATTCCCAGGGAACACATGATAGGTAAAAAGTGTTAGCCTGAATGCACTGTAAGTCATTTTTGATAAAAGTGTCTGCTAAATGCATAAATGTAATTTTTAGTATGATGAGGGATATGACAGTGTTAATGTATTTGGTCTTGGCACAATAGATCTGCTGTTCTGTTGCTGAATTGCTGCTTCTGTTGGTTATTGCTGTAGTTGTTGATTATTGCTGCTGCTGCAAGCAAGTACAGGAACAGTGCCATGAGTATTTAAGACATACTGCTGCTGCACGGATAACATATAAAATAACCCATAGCAGATCTATACAGGTGGAGCTGGGGAAGGTGGAGGGTTTCAGAGAAACTCTAGTGAATGCTAGCCAGTCATATAAATGCAAGGCAGTAAGCTCATTGGCTACATATGCAACATGAACGAATCAGCTTGAGCCAAGTCGTTTAACTCTCTGAATATCATCAGGTATATTAACAACCCGTCAGCTTGTGTCATCAAGAGTTTCATGACTGAACTATAAATGTGTTCCCTTCAGTCTGGGCAAAACCTGACCCACAATCATCAGTGTTTTCAGATATAATGTGTGTGTGTGTGTGTGTGTGTGTGTGTGTGTGTGTGTGTCACAGGTATCATGGCTGGTTCCAACCGTTCTGGTGACCTGCAGGACGCTCAGAAATCCATCCCTGTTGGTACCATCCTGGCCATCACAACCACCTCCTTCATCTGTATCCTTTATTCTGAAGGCAGTGAACTGCTCCAGCTTTGCATAGATAAATGACCCATGACTTTCACACAAGGCAGAACTGCACATCTTGAAATGTACAGGATACAATGTAATCGGATAGCTGAAATGGGGTGAAAGCCTTTTTGCTGTTTTGTGTCGTTCTCCTAAATTTTTGCTCTCGTAGACATGTCGAGTGTGATTCTGTTCGGAGCCTGTGTGGACGGAGTCGTTTTGAGGGACAAGTGAGTCAGTAGTTTGATTAACATTGCATTCAGTAGCCTTCAGTTTAATAAAAAACTTACATGGATAATTTACAGCTAATATTTTGAATTACCTTTTATTTTTTATGTTTATAGATAGATAGATAGATAGATAGATAGATAGATATAACTTTTTTGTTTTATTTATTGTTCAATGATTTTTTAAATGCTTTTGCCATTTTATAAATGTTTCTATTCATCTTTAATTTGTTTATTTCAATTACATTTTTAGTAATTTTAATATATAAACTTAAACTTTATTTAATTTAACTTAATTGCCAAGGGGTTCCATTAGATATTTTTATTTTATTTTAACAAAAAATATTTTAATACCACTAGTTAACAATAATAACAGTTAATATTTAATATTTAATAAGAGTTATTGGCAATTCTGTTTAGATTTAATCATTTTGTTATATGCTTTAGTAATTTTTTAAAGTTTTCTTAAAATATTTCTGTTCAGCTTTATTTTTATTTCAGTTTTAGTTTTAGCAACTTTAGTATTTAAACGTAAACTTTTTTTATTTCATTTAATTGGCAAGGTCATATTTCTAGCTTTCATTTAATATTTATATATTTTTATTTTATTTCAGCTTTATTTCATTTAGTTTTTTTGGTGCTAATACAATATAAGCAATAACAACACTGTTCTAAACACACAGATTTGGGGAAGGTGTCAACGGTAACTTGGTTATTGGCACCCTGGCATGGCCCTCACCCTGGGTCATTGTGTTTGGCTCGTTCTTCTCCACCTGTGGGGCAGGGCTTCAGAGTTTAACAGGAGCGCCCCGTCTCCTGCAGGCCATCGCCCGAGACAGCATCATTCCTTTCCTCAGGGTACATCTATTCACCCTCTGATTATCTCTCTGTTGATGCTTCGATACTTGATCATACTAAGTGGTACTTCTGTATTTGACAGGTGTTTGGTCATGGCAAAGCTAACGGTGAACCTACATGGGCTCTTCTCCTGACGGCCTGCATCTGTGAGATTGGCATTCTCATCGCCTCCCTGGATGCAGTCGCACCCATTCTCTCCATGTAAGCAACCCTCCCCAAAAATACACAGCACTACTGGCATAGAATACACAGGAGATGTGGGGTACATGTTTCCCCCAATTTTAATAAAACATAAATTCATCTCCCGCAATTTTTCATGCAAGTGTGTTCACATAAAGGTTTTCAGGGGCCAGTGTAAGTACATCTAGATTTAAGAGACAGCATAGTTCATCTTATAGCACATCAATTCGGGTAGGTTTTATTCATATCTAAAATGAGTGATCACTACTTACATACTTTCATTTATACCCGAAATCAGAGGGTGTTCTCATGCAGAAAGTCCAAAAGGACTGATAGAAGTGCTTACAGTACATGCCAGGAAATCCCTAATATGGACATAGTCAATGGGCTATAGCTCTAACTAAGCTTTTAGTCTTCTAAGATTGCTACAATATATCATTTGTGTATGTTTTTCATGTCATCTTCAGGCAATAAATAAATGAATTAGGCCTATATGAATGATGCAGATCTAACTTTATTACAGTACAGAAACTACTAAGTATATTTTGTACCTTATTCTGTGATGAAAATGAAAAAAGTCAATCATTAAACTAGATAAAAATAAATAAATAAATAAATCTATATATACTAATTATTGGTTATTGTCCGGGAGTGTTTTTTTTTTTTTTTTTTTTGGTCAAAATAAGTAAATTCAATACAATATATTACATTTGACATTTCTGTCTCCTTCACTTCTGAAATGTCTACACAGCACACCTCATTCTTTATGAGTCCTAGAGAAACAACAGCGATAAACTGTCTCTAATTTCTCACCATTGCTGTAATAAAGCTTCTTTACTATGCTGAATAGCCTCTTTTCCAAAAGCCTGTACTTCAGTAATTCCTAAACTTATTTACAGGTATATAGCACAATAAAATACCATTAATTCAGCACTTTGTATTCACTAACACTGCATTACCTCTTATAACCTTTGTAGATATGCATTATAAATGTACCGCTGATAAAAGTATGGACTTTGTCATGCTTTGGGTTTTTTTTCTCCCCACTTTAAAGCCACGGTGACTTAATTTGTCTTTTTTTCGCTGATCAGCAAAAAAGTCTCTTTGATTTCAAACAGATCTGAGATCTGACAGAAGACTGACAAAGTGGTCTAATATAACTGTGAGCATAAAATCCAGAATAACTGAATCATAAATATTCAACACCTTTAATATGACACATACGTTATCACTAATGCAGCCCATTGGTTTTTAAAGCCAAACTAGTTCAATGGAGATCACTTGTGTGTAGTCAAGAGGCTTTAATTAAAGGCTCAACATCTGGCATGAGTCAGTTAGTCTCAGCTGGTAGACGCCATAACTACATGATACAGCTGCAAAAAGCATCATAATTATAATATATAATATCATATATATTATTTCAGAATATTTTCTTTATATTATTATTCTTATTATATTAAAGCTGTTGTTTTTTTTAATGGGAAACAAAAATTGTACTGTCTGTAATTGTACTCCTGACCCCTATACTGAATGCTTACCAAATACTCATGCAAACTAGTAGTTTGTGTTTAGTAACTAGGAGTTGGTACATTTGTTTTCAGTTTAATATAATATATTATGTCATTTTAAATAAATAAATAAATAAAGGTTCATTACTGCAACATATGAGAACTTTAAATGGGAAGTGTTTTTTTCTATATAACACCCTGATGCTGTTTTCTCCTGCAGGTTCTTCCTCATGTGCTACATGTTTGTAAACCTGGCGTGTGCGCTGCAGACGCTCCTCAGGACCCCGAACTGGAGACCACGCTTTAAGTTCTACCACTGGTACAGACACACACACACCTGCTCCCTTAGGCTTGTGTCACTGACAGAAAGTGTGTCTGTTCAGAAAATTACTGCTTTGAGAGGATGAAAGGCTTTTGTAACCTTTAACTTTAATGTGAAGGCTACACACATCACACCACATAATTAAGTCCTTCTTCCAGTGCTAGAATTACAGTCACCTGTGGTGGTGGTTATCGTTATTATTATAAACACAGCTGACACCAGAATCACATTAGTTGTTAACTGGACAAATGAGCGTGAGTTGAACTGTGACGTCTCTCCAGGGCTTTGTCACTCTTGGGCATGAGCTTGTGTCTCACTCTGATGTTCCTCTGCTCCTGGTACTACGCCATTGTTGCCATGGTAATCGCCAGCTGCATCTACAAATACATCGAATTCTGCGGGTAAGCAAACCGAAATGAGTCTCAGGAGGAGGAAACAACGTAATGAGTTTCGCACTAACCACATCAATCTCACTCTTAAAGAAAAGGCTTTATTTTGTCTGTACAGTGTACAGCTTTGTTTTTTGTTTTTTTGTTTTTTTTTTTGCAAAAAAAAACATGAATTATTATTTATTAATAATTATTTTTAAAAAAATCAGGATTCTTTGATGAATAAAAAAATTATTTTGTAACATAAACATAACATAAATAAATAACTTTACTGTCACTTTTAATAATAATTCATTGCATCCTTGCCAAATAAAATAAGTAATTTATATATATATATATAGACCCCAAATAATGGAAATACAAAATAATTGTAAGTAATCTCATGATTTCATATTTAAAAAAAACTGAATGAAACAGCAATATCATCAGATTTGTAATATGTAAAAGTTATACCTGATCCTGGTCTTTGTAGGGCAGAGAAGGAGTGGGGCGATGGGATTCGTGGGATTTCTCTGAGTGCCGCCCGATATGCTCTGATGAGGCTAGAGGAAGGTCCTCCTCACACTAAAAACTGGAGGTTAGAGACTGATCAGTAATATGCCTCTTCACACAACAAACAAGCAGTTAAGTATTACATGCACTACGTGATTCAAATGTTCTCACTCTTCCAGGCCCCAGATTCTGGTGCTTATGGGTTTGGATGGTGAGCAGAGCGTAGAGCAGCCTCGACTGCTGTCTCTGACCAGTCAGCTGAAGGCAGGCAAAGGCTTGACCATCGTGGGAGCGTGTGTGGAGGGCACCTACTTAAACAACCAGCCACAGGCACAGACAGCAGACCAAGTATGCATGTGCAAACACACACACACACACAGAGAGGATCAAAGCTGAGCTCCTGCAGAAACCAGACACTAATAAGCTCTATCTCTCTCAGTCCCTCCGGAAGCTGATGGAGGTTGAGAAGGTGAAGGGATTCAGTCAGGTAGTGATCTCCTCTAACCTGCGGGACGCTACCTCACACCTGATCCAGGCCGGAGGTCTCGGTGGTCTCCGTCACAATACGGTTCTGGTCAGCTTCCCTAAGAACTGGAGACAGGCTGAGGAGCGCCACCGCTGCAGGAACTTCATTGGTAAGACGAGACTAGACATGGAAGTAATTATGTGAGGTTAGTTAGGACAGTGCAACAAAGATATTGTTGGTTGATGAACTTTTAACCCTTTTTTCATGACTTTTGGATCAGCTTTACTGCTTGATATCCCTATGTTATCAAGCAGTAAAGTGACTCTTACACAAAAGATTGCAAACTGCATGTCATGAGCATTGATAGAGTGATATGAAGAGTGATAAAGAGTGCATCGATATCTACACAGATTAATATTAACTACATACATGTGTATGAATTTATTTAGGTTGATGTGGTGATGTTAATTTATATATATTTTTTATATTAATAACAGCCGTTTTATATATTTAGAGATTACCATTTTATGTCAGTGTACTGTGTTCTTACACGTGAGCAGCTCATGATCACAGTTAGATTGTTTCCCCAGTGTAGCTGTATGTATGTCCTCACAAACAAGTGTGTTTGAGTTTATTGGTGTGCATTATTGTTTTTTCCCCACAGAGGTTGTTAGGGAGACCACTGCAGCTCACCTGGCCCTGCTGGTGACCAAGAACATCTCTGCATATCCATCAAACGGAGAGCGTTTCACTGAGGGCCACATCGACGTGTGGTGGATTGTCCATGACGGAGGCTTGCTCATGCTCCTTCCCTTCCTCCTGCGCCAGCACAAGGTACAGCCGGCTGAGTGATCAGATCAATGCTGGAGAAAATCTTTTATCATGGATGGTAGATAATGGTACTTTGCATGAGGACAAGAACCACACAGCTCTGGTCTTAGGCCCTAGTGAGCTGCCTAGACAGCATTTTAGGCATCAGAGGAGTGCAACCAACTCCAAGGATTTTCAATTATAGAAGATATCATTTTAAAAACAGATACAGCAATCCCACAGTGTGCAACAAGTTCAATGACAGTTTTGTAACGTCATGGATATTTACACTATTTTAAGAGGTGTCACAATGTGTATACATATGCATTTGAACAAATTTACAGTAAAATCAGTAATATTGTGAAATATTATGATATTAAACAGTGGTCACCAATCCTTCAACTCACGAAAATAACTGAAAAATAAGTGCAAAAATACATACATTTTTGTTTTTATTTTATTTTCGGGAGCTACTGGGACAGTAATATAGAAAAATACATCATGTCTGAATGCTATTTTCTTCTCTTACCACTGTATGAAGCAGTGTTTATAAGTAGTTGAGTTATATGCATAGTTTACAGCGGTAACCAAAGAAACTCTGCATCGTTGTTGTTTCATAAGCACCGACTGCCGAGAGTGAATTTGCATCTCACTCAGCTCATAGTATCAATTTGCTTATAGAAAATCAATAAGGGAATTTAAACACAGCCATGAAAAATAATGATCGGTGCATCACTAATTAAAATACCACATAAAAGTTCTGAAATTGGAAATACAGTCAGAGTTGTCTTTTTAAATGATTATTATTAATTCTTCAATAGGTAGATCTTGTTTTTCATAAAGGTCAAAGTCAGGTACTCTTGGGTTGGTGAACATTGATTTAAAATAACTGTGTTTTAATATATTCTAAAATGATTTATCCATGTGATGACTTTAACTGTAGGTCTGGAGGAAGTGCAAGATCCGTATCTTCACTGTGGCTCAGATGGACGACAACAGCATTCAGATGAAGAAAGACCTGATGACGTTCCTCTATCATCTGCGATTTGATGCTGAGGTGGAGGTAGTTGAAATGGTGAGAAACACACACTCACTGCTTTCACACACACACACACACAGGCACACACACACACACACACAGGCACACAAACACATCCTTCTAACCTGTTCTTTCATTTACTTCAAGCACGACAGTGACATCTCGGCCTACACCTATGAAAAGACCCTGGTGATGGAGCAGCGGTCGCAGATCCTCAAGGAGATGCATCTGACCAAGAACGAGCGTGAGAGAGAGGTATTGTGGGAAATTATGACAAAATTCTCGTTTTTGGGTAACCTGTCCCTTTAAGGTCATTTTCTGTGTAAGTTGCGTGTTCTGTACATTTGTATTATATTTTAAATGCATATTAAATGCAGTCAGATTAATGTTAGAGTGCTTTTTTTGACCAGCTTAAATAGCACCTAGTTACATCTTTTAATGTCTTTTCATAATTACTTCAAAATTGTCTTAGAAATATGATGTACTGACAAGCATTTATAGTAACTAAAATATGCTTTAATGTCAATTCTATTAAAAAATGTATGTATTCAATATATTTGTTATAATACATTTGTAATAAAGTTGCATTTGCATTCAGTAATATATTAAGTTTAAATGTAATTTAACATGTTTCAAAACCTATTTCAAAGTAAATCTCTTAATGTGACATCATTACACTTGACATTTGATTATTATTTTATTAGATCTGACATTATATTATATTAAGTACACCTAAAAGAGTACCTAAATGTGTTAATAATCTATATAATCTATCTATCTATCTATCTATCTATCTATCTATCTATCTATCTATCTATCTATCTATCTATCTATCTATCTATCTATCTATCTATCTATCTATATATATATATATATATATATATATATATATATATATATATATATCCACTGTTAAGTTCTTTAACACAAGGTTTATTCTAATAAACAACATTTATGTTGTTAATGTTGTTAAAGTTAGACATTTACTAAAAACAAATGCTTCTGATATCATGTTGATCCAAACCTGTGACTTTCTTTCGTATGTGGATTGAACAATACCATAAATAACATAACATAATAGTTATTGTATGTAGATAAAGAAGAAACACTACCGGGCCGATCAAACTACAGAACTGTAACTAATTGTTACATAAAGAGATGAACAGTTGTGACAGATCATTATTATAGTATAAATCTGATTTGACTGTTTGAATCAATCTAACAGCGCTGATGTTGTCCTCTTCAGATTCAGAGCATCACAGACGTGTCCCGTGGCTCAATACGGCGAAAGAACCCTTCAAACCTGCACCCCCAGAGGAGCATCGCAGAGGAGTCGGTGGGAGGAAGCGAAGAGAAACCTGAGGAGGAGGTGACTGCTGTCTCTCAGCTTGTTCTTTATGATATTATTCATCAAGTGAGAGAAAGTGTGATTTTGTGCTTGTTTTTTCATCTGAGCTAATCACGTCCTTCCTCCTTCTGGCCGATTAGGTGATAGCACGGACATATCAGCCATGATGATAGCATCTCTTTATCACTTTCTATTTTTGCAGTTCTCTCTCTTCTCTTCTAGAAAATCATTCTCTTCTTGTTAACACCCTGGCAGTGCATCTCTTCCCCCTCGATTTCTCTGTTTTTCTTTATCCTTTTGAAATAAGTGTTTACCAGAAAAACAACAATTCTCGCTTCTTAATTTTTTTTTTATCCCTGTCTACCCTCTCACTCTTTTTACCTTTCTCTTAGTCTGTCCGTCTTTCCCGTCCTCGACAGGTTCAGCTCATTCAGGGCAAAAATGCCACCCCCACCCCCACTAGCCCCACCTCCCCAATTGCTCCCACACCAGCAGCCGTGAGCCCCGGAGAGGAGGTGCAGATGACCTGGACGGACGATGTAGAGAAGCCCAATAACCCAGCTGTGGTCAACCCTGAGAGCATGAAGGATATGTTCAACATGAAACCGTGAGTCAATGTGATGCCGGGCTCTACTAAGTATGTTTTGTGTCTGGTGAATACAAAAGCTTTAACAAATCAATAGAAAAAGGGGTTGAAGTTATTAAGGAAATGTTCAGTCAGTCATTGTATTATTCTAGTAGCTGAAGGTGAGATGTTAGTCATAAAGATGCATCGGCAGAATTGAACAACAACAAAACTATAGGCCAGTGTTGATAGAGATATTTTACTTATTAATCATTTGACCATGAAACAGCAGATCATTGTATTGACTCTTCAGTTTAACAAAGTTTAACTACAGCCCCACAAAGATGTGCAAGAGCTATTTTAAATGTCATTTAGGCATTTCCTCTGAGCATTGCTCATTGATCAAAGTATTGATCAGTTAGTTGGATGTAAACAAGCTTACAATGAAAGACATAATCAAAAAGTAATAATTTTTTTATCATAAATACAATTTATAATAATGTATAATCATTTTAACAATTTTGTATTTAATCATTTATTTAAACAACAATTATACATAATTTTCAATATATATTTATAATTAAAACAAAAGTTAATTAATTAAAATATATTATGCAACAACAACAAAAAACATTTCCAATGTCAATGTGATTGTATAGCTTTTTATTAGTTTTTCTTTTGCATATGTGCAGCAAATATCAGTAATGCAAGTTAAACTACTCTGAAACAGAAACACTTTCGTCATTATTAGAATAAGTTTATTGTAGCACTTGCATTCGTTTTAGTTGATTAGCTAACTTTAGATAAACAAATTAGCAGTGAGAATGACACAAAAGCTAAAGATATTAGTCTAACAAACCATCCATGGTTTTAACTTGATCAGTGATTGCCAGAGATATTGCTGTACAAAATTTTGGTGCATCCCTATACTTAAAAGTTGCCTTCCAAATCACTGAGATGTGGTCAAAGTTGTACCCCTGCTGTATTTCTCTGTTCACCATGTTGTTCACTGTTACTTTCCTTTGCTTATGCCTCAGGGAATGGGAGAACCTGTGAGTACACTTTTAAAATAATAGTAAAATTATTTCATTTCATACCTTCTGATTATTTTAAGAGATGAAGCACTTAATTATCACAACACTTCATATCTCTCTGACAAATGTAAAAATATGTTAAATATTTTATAAAGAAACCTCATATTTGGTGTTTTGTACAGGAATCAGTCCAATGTCAGACGCATGCACCACGCGCAGGAACTCAATGGGGTCATTGTAAAGAAGTCAAAAGAAGCTAAACTAGTCCTGCTGAACATGCCGGGACCACCTAAGAACCGCAATGGAGAAGAGAACTGTATCCTTTTTTCTTCTAAAAATCTGTGACTTCATACTTTCTGACAGTGACTTTATGTCCTGCTCTCATGTAAATGTAAAAGTTTGCCTCTTAAAGCTACAGGTTGTAGGTCCTGCCACTAGAGGGTGCACTATAAAAAGAGTAATAATTGCTTGGTTTGATGACGCTAAGAAGGAGCGTGAAATGATGGGATGTGTTGTCTTCTACCCAACCGCTGAATGCCATCAATCAGACGGAAAGATAAATCATGGATGTAACGCGAGTTCAACGATTTGCGTGAGTAGATTACATAAAAAGTCAATGCAAAGATGCGATCAGACTATGGATCAGACGCGTTCTTGCGTTTGGCGTGTATGCCCCATCATACTAATTTTGTTGATAGTTATAATTGCATACGTTTTCTGTAAAGATACGAATCAAACCAACTCACCTTTCGAATACAACGCAAGCAAGATCTGCATCTCTTTCTAGTTAAAGTTTGTCGCGAAACTACTTCCACATTCGTCCACAACATTGTTGTCAAATGGTTTCTACTTCTGTAAAGGCGGTAACAAAGGATAACTAACGTCATTGACAGGCGACTGCACTGCCCCGGTTCACTGTTTAGAATGGCCATTTTCTCATGATTTACAAGTAGTTGAAAACATTAGAGATATTGTTAGTAATCAGCTGGACAAAATATATAAAACTAGCCTAGTGGTTTTGGGATATTATACTGCAAATATCTTAAAAATTGTACCTTTAACTGCAGTCACACAGACATGGAGTTCCTCGAGGTTTTGACTGAGGGTCTCAACAGGGTCCTCCTCGTGCGTGGAGGTGGACGTGAGGTCATCACCATCTACTCTTGAGGGGCTCAGCTCAACCACCAAATATTCCTCACCCCTCGTCCCTCACTGCATAGACGGAACGTCCCAGTAACCCCGACCTACACCATGAGCAATAACGCCCCAGCACATGACTTTGCACTACATAGTCTAAAAAGACACCAGCTTAGTAGATGTCACTTATTCCACATGATTACGTTTAATCCCTCTCTATCTTCCTTCTATTGGTTCAATTCTCACCTCAGAAACTCAACAGTGTACGTCTCACACAGATCAGTAAATGACTGAGTTAGTCTTTATTACTAGATTCTGACTAATTTCCAAAAGCCGGAGGCACCTGACCAAATACTCTGATCCATCTACTCTTTATTTAATATTATATACTGTATCATAACAAAACACTTTTAGGGGACGGTGACACTAGATTTTTAGCATGCAAAACAACTTTATTTTAAATGGGCACTTCAAAACAGTCAATATTAAATGTTAAAATGTGGCATTTATTCATTTGTTTAGTGACCATTGAAAACCATCCAGCTTTTTTGAAGTTTGTTTTTTATCAAACCTTGCATTACACTGCCTTTCAAAAGTTTGGGGTCAGTAAGATTTTAAAATGTTTTTGAAGTACGTCTTTTATGCTCAACAATGTGTTCATTAGATTCAAAAACAAGGTAATTTTACTATTTAAAATTACAGTTTTCTGCTTTCATACATTTTAAAATGTAATTTATTCCTGTGATCAAAGCTGAATTTTCAGCATCATTACTCCAGTCTTCAGTGTCACATGATCTTTCAGAAATCATGCTAATATGTTGATTTGCTGCTCAAGAAAACATTTCTTATTATTATTAATGCTAAAATCTGTTGTACTGCTTAATATTTTTGGTGGAAATTGTGATTTTTTTTTTTTCAGGACTAATTGATGAATATACTCACTTTTTAGTTTTATAGTGTGTCCATGCTAAAAAAAAAAAAAAAACACACACACACACAAAAAAAAAAAACTCTTACCAACCCCAAACCTTTGATTGATGATGACAAATCCCAAAACTCAGAGATTCCTCCATGTTTAAACATCAGAATGATATTCAAATCCACTTCTGGTCAAACATTTTATAGCTATTTGAATAGGCAGCTCAAAGTCTGCCAAATTGTCAGTATGCAGCAAGCATTGTCTGCATTCTTCCTGTTTGTTTGCATAAGAATGGAAGCAAATGAAATCTAGTGTGACCTTCCCTTTATGCTTTATATTTTGTTGCTATACTGTCTCTCTATTGTTTCATTATTTCTCACAGGGTAAATTAGAGTGGAATCTTTCTTTGCTGAAAACAAGTCTTCCAGTGTACCACGAAAATGTCCGAAGTGTGTTTTTACACCAAGGACAGAACTGACCAGGGTTTAATGTGAGCCAGGTGTAAGCACTTCTGGATCAATGACTATCAGCTTTGCCCTCAACCATCTGCATGTCCTCTGACTACATCAGCCTTTTACGAGTTGTGAACACAGTACAATATGAGATAGCTGGACCGTGTGTGTGTGTGTGTGTGTGTGTGCGTGTGAAGAGGGTTGAAGGCTGTGTTCCTTTCACAAATATGTTCACTTAAAATATCATCAGCAGACATGAATTATATTGCTCAATCACAAGCGTGTACATACTGTGAAGAGTCTGAACAGAACTGCTGTATAACTGAAAACCCATAAACAGTTCAAATATTCCATCAAGATATAATCCTGAATAATCTCATTTAATAGTAGAATCACATATATATCAAGACAATGTAAATAGAAAAGAATTGGTATTTATATTTCAAATATTTATTTACAGAGAAATTATTTATTCATCCAGCAATTTCTGATTGATTGTAAACATGGAAAAACATGGTATTTACATCTCTTGCCAAATCCCTAAATATAAACCGTGCCATATATGATGAAAAAAAAAAAGTGAACAAATAAAACATTTTCCTAGAAGAAACAGACAGTGCTGGGTCACAACATTCAAACATATCATGCGTCTGATATTGCCAGTTACTTTGTAAAGCAGATGCTGTTTTATTCTAACAAAACCATCCTTTTTCACCAAATCAGATTTGTGAACAAAAGCATATTTTAACTGCATAGTATTTTAGAATCATATCTAATGTTTGTCATAAATGTCTGAAATTTTCGTTTATTTTTTACATTTGTAAAGACGACACAACTTTGCTATATTTAAGCAGCATCTGTGAGCGACTGATGCCGACTGTTCGACTCGCAAGCACGAAAATATTAATTAGTTCATGTGTGGTAGAAATAGAAGATATTAAAACATTTATCTAAAGAACTAGTTTATTTATTTATTTTGTAAAATTGCAAAGGAATATATTAAATGACTTAATAGACTAGTAAAATATCGTCTTGTGTAACTGTGAAATTAAAAAAAGGAAATACCTAACTATGTGTTTTAAAATTTTAAATCAAATTGTGCTGAGTTTGCTGCTACCGTCATCAAAATGTAAATATATTGCACTCCCCCAAAACATAAGACTGAAAACAAAAGAAAAAAAATGCTATATTTATAGATTTTATGCATTTAAATTGAAAGTGTGTTACATTCAGACCCCCATAAATTAGGTCATTTTTCAGGCAATGTTTTACAGGCTTTCGAGTATTATTACTCAGAGACAGGAAGTACTTTACTGGCAAAACCTCTCAGATAGTTTGTCAAAACGCTACCATTAGTCTGTCCTAATACTCAAGCATACGTCATTTTACCTCTTACATTATCACGTCCACACTTGTAGTAGAAAGCTAGTGTGTAAAGTTAATAGAATTGATATTTAACTAAATTGTTTGCGGAAAAAAAATAAAATGATTCGCTAAGTACATTTTCTTTATCAGCATTCTAGTTATGCTCAGAATCAAGTGATCTTTTTTAATCCGAAACAGGAAATGCAAAGTGCTACCTATCATAATTCTTCCAAGTTTATTGCCTTTGATTCCAGCTAAAATTACAATCTTATCTGAAGGAACTTTTGCATTGCTGTACGTCTGAATTTTCAACACAAAAGACGAGTTTGGCTTGTTTGGAGTCCTATGCAATTACAGTTTAGTAAGTTCTTTGAGGGTCTAAAACTACTTTCTACTGAATTGTTTATAGTGGTACTATTGAGTATTATAGATAGAAATCAGAGCTTCCGTATCTGCCAGGGTGACTTGCAGTTTGATGAGAACTTTCCACATTATTTAAAGTCATGCAAAGGGAAACATGCTGGGACAGTGTCACGATTAAGCCATATTGGCTGCGTGCTGTTGGATACAGAGGTTTCACTCTGCGGATGATAATGGAGATGTCCCGTTCATCATGAAGTACAGTATAGTATATCTGAATTGAATTCACATTGATGCAAAGGGCTTTTTGATATCCTTTTTATCAGATTCGTCTTATCCTTCCCCAAAGCTTAAGGCATAAAGAAGTTTCATAAACCTTGTGTTGTATAGCATGTCGTTCCTTATCTTCCCTTGAAAGGGGCAGTAAACTCGAAAGTCACCCCAAATTGGCCAAAGCATAACTAGAAAAAAGCACTGTGAAAATTCAGAGTTGGTTTCTTTCCCACATATCTAAATTCAGTCACTTTTAATCTTTATTTCACGTCCTTGCTATGGAGCACTGCTGTAGGAAACCTGAAGTAAACATCTTTAGAATGCATCGAGATTCATCGTGATGCTTTTTATGCAATGCTGACTTGTAACTATCCTGCAACAGTGGTACTAGTCGACCAACAGGGCTTCTAAAATAACCAGCGAGCTGAATTTGAAATGGCAGGTGTTTCAGAAGGTGCTAATGGTATTTGTTAGTGACTGCTGAAGCGGCGTGTATGGAAACGTTCAAGCGCAATATTGAGAACGCTGACTTGTGTGGAAGAGCTATTTAGCCAGACTTGAAGTTAATCGAGGGAAGAGGAGTTGCCACAGTTGATTTATCATCTTGTATTGGGATATACACTTTAAGAAATAAAGGTCCTGTATTTGGATCAGTGGGTCTGTGAAGAACCTTTAAAGGAATAGTTTGCCCCAAAATTTGATGACAATTTACTCTCAGGCCTTCCAAGTTCTCGATCAGTTTGTTTCTTCTTCGGAACAGATTTGGCAATATTTTGCATTGCGTCACTTGCTCACCAATGGAGTGAATGGGTGCCGTCAAAATGAGTGTCCAAAAAGCTGATAAAGACATCACAGTAATCCACACCACTCCAGTTCATCAGTAACATCTTCTGAAATCAAAAGCTGTGTGTTTGTAAGAAACAAATCCATCATTAAGAGGTTTTAATTTTAAACTGTCACTTCTGGCCAAAATGTCAGTATTGTTATCAAAATCCTCTGACATATTTGTTTACAATTATGTCGGTCTGTTTTTACTTGTAAACTGTGCTTGATCTGTGCATATTTCTCTCCTAATTCCGTCTAGATGACTTATGTAATTTTACAGATAAAGGTCTCATACTTTAGTCTCAAGATCTCAAACAACAGTTTAAAGTTGAAAACACACAATGGATTATTGTGATGCTTTTATCAGTTGTTAAAAGCTCTTAAAAGCAGTTGTTGAACTCTCATTCTGATGGCACCCATTCACTCCAGAGGATCCATTGGTGAGCAAGTGATCGCTATAGATCACTATAGATATAAGAATTAAAAAACTTCTTGTGTAAGATTGTTTCTTGCACAATAAATTTTTACAAACAAAATACAACATTTCACAATAGACAGAATAAATAAAGTAGAATAAAAAAAAATATCAAATAAAAAAAATTATATTTATTAACCATTTATGGATTTAATGCTACATTTCTCCAATTCTGTTTTGATGAAGAAACCAACTCATCCCCATCTTCTTGGATGGCCTGAGGGTGAGTTAATATTTAGCAAATTGTCCTTTTTGAGTAAGCTATTCCTTCAGCATCCATTCTAGAAAAAGGTTCTTCAGATTATTAAATATTTTTCACACTAAGCTCTTTTAAGAACTGTTCAAAGAAAGGAACCCAAAATTAAATTGCTACAAAACCCCACTTTTGGGATCTTTATTTTTAAGAGTGAACAGACAGAAGAGGCTTCAGCAGTCACTTTAGTTTGGCGAGAGAAATGAATCATCATTCATCATCGTTCAGTGCTCCTGTTTCAGCATGTTGGTGTTTTAACGGATTCACATAGCCTCACCTCAATCATCGTTTCAGATTTGAAGCATTTATTCTGATTTTCTAATGGCAACGTACATCTTCTGAAACTTTCCCAGCAGTGTGCAGGAGCGTTTCTACACAGCCAACATTTCTACTTTCTCCATAGGAGGGCAGTTTGACACGTTTTGTATGGTAGTCTGTGTAGATCCAAAGACAGTGATTTGATTCGTGATGTGTTTTGTTTTCTGCTTCAGTATTTTACAAGCAGTCATAATGGTGTGTTTGTGAGTGTGATTGTAACGGGGAAAGAGGTGGTGTGTCTGTTTCTTTATGTATATGACTGTGTGACATATCACTCTGATGGAAAAAAGAGAGGTTTAACTGTGGCAGTTACTTTTGTAAATATATGACACATTATAGTTATCTTAGCCTAGCTGTTTAATTTGTGTGTCCATGCAAGTTTAATATTTTAAAAATAAATATAAAATTGTGTCTCAGTTGTGTTATATGAAAATGTATTTAAACTAGATATCTTAAATTGTTGTTTTATCTTGTCAAAAGCTTCTATGTTCTATCAATAATGGTTTCTCTGGACCATTTTATAGATTTGTCTGCACAAAATGCAATAAAGTTCAAGTTATTTATTACAATTACTTTTGAGTATTCATTTGTAAACAAAAGAAATCATTGGTTGTTTTTTTCTAATGAGCTGAATATTGTGGAGTTATAGGGTGTGAATTATCCTCAGCAACAATATTTATTTTCAAACATTTTATTCAGAATTTAAATTACTTGTGTTCAGAAGTAAAAAAAAAAAAAAAAAGACATAAAAAATAAATTAAATGACAAATGTCCAAAACAACCAAGAAAAATTGCTTTCAGCAATCACAGTCGAACACAATCTTTTTTTTTTTTTACATTCTTCGAATGAGGTGAAATAATTATATGTTGCATATTTTGAGAAAGTGTCATAAGTCAGCATTAAAACTCTGACACTGAGCAGCCTACAACATTACACAAAAGACTGTCACTTTATTTAACTGCATGCATTTACAGCCTAACTTGTTAATATTCTAACGGCAGCAATAGATTTTATATACTGTACATCCAATAAAACTGTATATGAGTATATGCTAATATGTTTATGCGCATATCTATCTGTCTAAACAGACATATAGAAGAGATAAAGCATGACCCCAAGGAATACAGTCAAACTGTTAATTTATAACTTTTCATCAAGATTCATCATCTCTAAATGTAATGTAGTTCATATTTTATAGTGTTTTCACACTTGTAGTGCACTTTAAATTTTAAAGTTAAAAAAAGAAGAAACTGCAGATAATATTACTGATATAAAAAAGCCACATAAGCATACCTAAAAAGAAAGACTTTCGTGTTTCTTAACACACTTAATTACACTTTTAATAAATGCACTTTGTGATAATGTTAAATTCAGCATTTTACCGTAAAGTCCATTTTATATTATTATGTTTTATCAGTCTTTCGTCAGTCTTTAAATAAGTATTTATTTTATGCTTATTAAGTACTTTTTAAGGATTATAATGAATGTATTTTAAATGCACTACATTGCGACTTCATTACAATTATGTATAAATACATGAGATAGATGTTTCAATAGAAATTACAATACAATATATTTTGCTTAGCAAATTTCCCACATTTCAATAGAAGTAATTATGAAGTTATGATGCATTTAATTCCTACTTAATTGGGTCAGAAAACTTACTTAAGTTCAGCTATTACATGTAAAATAAATGTAAACTATTTTAATTCAGTTGCAAATAACACAAAATCTTGCATTAAAGTATATATTGTTCAATAACTCTTTTTTTTTATTTTGCTAAAGAGCAGCATACTTCTTTTTCACAAGGGTAATCTGAAATGTATCAATGAATTAGATGATCCATAAAATATATTCTACAAATAAACATTTTATCAAAATCAAACATTACATGTTATATATTTTGATACGCCGTATACAAAACTCATTCTATATCATATATTAAAAAAAAGAAAAGTGTGTGTGGGGGGGGGGTCAATACAATTACAGTTAGTTAGTTACACTGTACTCAGTGCTGAAGTTCACAACAGTCATTTACACTTATTCCTCATTTTCATGCTTCACTCAGCATCAGTTTTGTTTGTGTCTTTGAGAACACAGGACCATATGTCCTGCGGTCCGTTTACACAGTTGTAGTCTTGAGGAACATTAAAGAAGAGCTCATCATCGAAGCATTTCTCATCACTGGGGGAAGCCAGATAGGGTAGTTTGAGTACCACACCAGTCAGCAAACCCCCGACTGCCGCCACTGCAATAGTCCCGAATACAGCAGCCACCTGAAAGAGGGCCTGTTCCTGTGCGGTCCGACCCAAACCCGCTTCCAGATCCGGGATCAGTTCCTGCAGCTTCGCTAGCAGAGGGTCTCCTTCTGGAGGGGCCCGATGAGAGAAGGTCTGGTAGAGACTGGGGCCATACGTTTCCTCGGTCGCCAGCAGGATGGCACAGATTCCGGCTAGGCTGGAAATCAGTCCCGTCAGGCCGTGCAGGTTGTGTATGCCACACTGATCCTGCAACCGCAGCCGGCGAGCCAGGAACGGGCTCAGGTATTTGTACCCCAGCATGCATGCAATGCATCCCAAGATGCCCAGCACATAAGCAGCGACCGGCGAAATCATCATATCCACCGAAGCACCGACAGTTACTCCACCAGCCAACGTAACGTTCTGTACATCAGCCATGCTGATCTTGCCGTTCTTGCTGAGCATGCTGGACAGAGCAAAGGCGGTGATTGTAGAGGCACTGAGACCTATAAATGTGTGGAGAACAGCTCGGTGCTGGTCGTCACCCTTGAAAGTCAATGCTGAGTTAAAAGAGGGCCAAAACACCCAGAGGAACAGGGTTCCCATTACAGATAGCACGTCTGACTGATAACTTGTCGCCTCTTTTGGATGTCCCTCGCTTAGACTTGGCCTGTACAGGACAAAGGTGACACCCAGTCCGAAGTAGCAGGCGAAAATGTGGATGAGGATCGAGCCACCAGCATCGTTGATCTTCAGGTATTTCACTACAGCCCATTCTGTGATCCCAAACACAGGGATCTCCAGCAAGGCCATGATCTGCACAATACACAGTATGTAGAATGAGCTAATTTACATATTCATTTAGCAGATGCTTTTATCCAAAGCTATTTACAACTTATAAATTAGGTAATACAAGGGTTTGATCATGGTGATTTAAATGCACAAACAAAAGTGTGATTATTACATGATTAAGCCATCCTTATACTTAGTGTGATGCCTAGGTAGCATTTTAAGGCTTAATGAGTTAATTAGTTTGCTTCTTAGGATGCATCATTTAACCAAATGTAAAGGCATCATTGCATATCCACTGCAAAGCATGCAATCCCATAATGCATTATGCCAAACTTAATGAAAAAAATAATAAATAAATGTACATTTCAATATATAGTGAGACATTTCAATAAAACTGTTAAGGGTAATTGAAAATGTATTATTTTACCCAACAATTGTAAATTTTTATGATTATTAAAGCATTTTTACACATCAGAGTTAAGGCGCAATGCATCATAAAAGCCAGACTAAAAATGATTCCTGCTCCGGCCCACCTCCGCCCCTAGCATGCAATCTGCAGTTACAATTATGGTGAAAATCAATTTATGCCACCTCTGAGCAGAAAATAAGGCAAAACACCTTTTGTAGATCCAATATCTAATTTCAAGCCACCTGCTGCAAAAATAATCAACTTACCAAGAGTTGCACAGGGCTCGTCTTCCCCAACACTGCTCCAAAAGAGATGAGCACGACAGCACAGGCAAACTCAGCATTGATCAGATTCAGCACACCAAGATGAATCTTCCCATCAGAGTAAAACTGAAAGAAGCCCTGCACCAGAATGGCCCACTGAATGGTAAATGTGGCGATTAGGAAGTTAAACACCATTCCACCGAATCCATAGCGTCGGAAAAATGCCAGAAGGCAGCCGAATCCAAGAAATATCATCACCTGAATGTCAGCAAAAAATGGATAGTTCTGATACAATGAGTTCTCCATTGGCTTTGTCTGGTTGTTCTGTAGAAGTGCATTAGCATCATCTTCATATGTCACAAAGAATGCATAGAGAACCACAATCAGGACCTCTAATGCAAAAATGAGTGCAGGGAGCCGCACACGCAGATTGGTAGATTTATTCTTCATTTTGACTGTAACTGAGCACACAGCCAGCAGCTCTGCCTCACTTTCTGTAACACTTATTTATTTTATCTACTGTAGTTTGATAAGCAGAATGCTGGCCATTGGCTAAAACTTAAAGTTACATCATCCACATGCTGCTTTAGGCAAAGTGTAGGGGAAGCCAACTGCACTTTGTTCTTAGTCATACCCATTCCAAGGATTTTAAATTACTCAGCGGTTTTTAATCATTCTTTTTTTATTCAACTGGATATAGTAAAGACATTTAAATCTAATCTAATCTAAATAAAAAAAGTAACTGATAGAAAGAGAAACGTTATTATCATGTTTATTGCACAGATCAATGGCACAGTCATGATAGAAGCTCACAGCTGAGTTCAGAGCAATGCACTTTCAACAGGGGATCACATTATTGCTTCCTAATAGAGCTGATAACACAGAATAAAACATTCTGCTCATTTGCATTTAAATACGCATAAATGCATCTTTTAAAAAGCCAGTGAGATTTCATGTGAAAGATGCAAACGATGATGAAGCCATGAGAGTAAAAAGAAAATCCAATCAGTTTATAATTGTGTTTTAAATCTTGTTGAGATTAAGGAAAAGTATTGTGGAAGCTTTCAGCTGTGTGTTTATGTACAGTATGTTAACTGCTGGATGGTCACGCAGAAAGACAGAAAGAGACCAATTGACAGACAGATCAATCTAAAGACAGGCCGATAGATTGATTGATAGTATGCACACTATGAACTTTTGTTTGGAAGTTCATGCTGACACATGAGAACAAACAGCACCTATGTGTCTATATTAATCTGAGGATAAGATTATATTCTGTCTACGTAAATGCAAGAAATCCTTGAGTGTCTATTTATGGAAGATAATGTTCTCAACATTTCGGTCTACGTATGTTATACCCTTTTTCACAGACTGTTTCCACAGTTAATAACATCGTAAATCTAACAGTTTTTATATATACATATTGTCCTGTGGCTCAGTGGTAGAGCATTGCTTTAGCAGTCCAAAAGGTTGTGGGTTCATTTCCCAGGGAACAGACATACTGGTAAAGAATTAAAAACAATTTTTGTAACCTGAATGCACTGTAAGTCGCTTTGGATATTACATGCTTTAGCGTCTGCAAAATGCATAAATGTAAGTATAAATTGAAAAGTGTAATGTATATAAGGAAAAATCTCAATAAATTAGAATGTCATGGAAAAGTTCATTTAGTAATTAAACTCAAATTGAGAAACTCAGTGATAAAAATAAATTCAGTGCACACAGACTGAAGTAGTTTAAGTATTTGGTTTCTTTGACAGTGGCCTTCAGCTCATCTGCATTGTTTGGTCTCTTGTTTCTCGTTTTCCTCTTGACAATAGCTCATAGATGCTCTCTGGGGTTCAGGTCTGGTGAGTTCACTGGCCAGTTAAGCACACCAACACCATGGTCATTTAACTAACTTTTGGTGCTTTTGACAGTGTGGACAGGAGCCAAATCCTGCTGGAAAATGAAATCAGCATCTTCAAAAAGTTGCTCAGCATAAGGAAGCATGAAGTGCTCCAAGATTCCTTGGTAAACGGGTGAAGTTACTTTGGTTTTCAAAAAACAAAATGGACCAACACCAGCAGATGACCCCAAATCATCATAGACTGTGGAAACTTAACACTGGACTTCAAGCAACTTGGGCTATGAGCTTCTCCATCCTTCCTCCAGACCAGGGGTAGGCAACGTTGGTCCAGGAGTGCCGATGTCCAGCAGAGTTTAGCTCCAACCCTGGAAAGAAAACTCACTTGTCTATAGCCTTAGTAATCCTGAAGACATTGATTAGCTTGTTCAGGTGTGTTTGAAGTAATACAAATAATACAATTAATACAATACAAGTAATAAAATTTTTGTCAATGGAGTCCCATTGGAGTCCCAAGTGTCCCATTCAGGTCCTGAGAGATGGTGGTGCCCAGAAATATGAATGACACTACTGTTGTTTATGATGGTGTTTATGATGCTGAGTGGGGGGAGACCAGGGGAGTTTCCACTGAAGTCCACTGTGATCTCCACAGTTTTGAGCGTGTTCATCTCCAGTTTATTGTGTCTGAATCAGACAGCTCTTTAAACCCCTTCAGACTCTAAAGTCTCCATCCTGGATGAGGCCAATTACTGTAGTGTCATCTGCTAACTTCATGAGCTTGGCAGAGGGATCCTTTGCAGTGAAGTCATTGGTGTAAAGGGAGAAGAGAGAAAAGGGAGACCAAATTTGGACATGAGGAGGTTTGGGATGACAGCGTTGAAGGCCGAGCTGATGTTCACAAATAGGATTCTCACATAAGTCCCTGGTCTGACTAGATATTGTAGTATGTAATGCAGTCCCATGTTGATTACATCATCCAAAGACCTATTTGCTCTGTAACCAATCTGCAGGGGGTCCAGCAAGGGTCCAGTGATGTCCTTCAGATAAGCCAACAGTAAAAGTCCTGTGATTTTGGGTTTCTTTAGAATGGGGACGATGGTGGAGCATTTGAAGCAGGAAGGAACTTCACACAGTGATCTTTTGAAGATTTGTGCAAAGATTGGGGCCAGCTGGCCTGCACAGGATTTCAGACAGGCTATTTCTATTTGGCAGGTTGCTGGCTGGAGATGGTGGTGGATCCATGAAGAGAAGGTCAGAATGGGTGACCTTTAAATTTGACATCTTTCTTATTTATTTTTATTTATTTTTAACCAGAGTCATCAAACTGTATTTTTCACATTACATTATGGAAATGCTATCGAGGATTTTTTTATTTTTATTTTGCTGTTAGGGCAAATAGAAATGGAAAATGTATAGTTTCCATTCATAACTACAGATGTTTTCCAAACTATGATGACTTCTGCTTCTGCGAATACCAGAAATGTGAAATAAGTCTATACAGTTCAGACTAATTTTTTAAATTTGCTTTATCCAAAACGACTTCGTTTTCTTATTATATTTTATCAGTATATGGCGTTCCTTGGAATCGAACCCATGACCTTGACTAATGCTGAAAGTGTACACAGTATCCAGAAGAGAATGGCATATCATAGCCATTCTATGTACTAGTAAAAAAAAAAACGGGTGACTTTCGTATATTTGTCTTCACGGCATATCAGAAACAGTGAAATGAACAAGCACATATTTGTTTATACATATTAACTATTTGTATTCAGCTAGTATCTGTTTACACTGCACTGAAAAATGTTGGTCTAGAAACATTTTCACTCAGAAATGTAACAAATAATTACATTTTTACTATAAATATTAAGATTGAGATAGTATTTTCTTGTAAAACACTGAAAAATCACAGATGGTCTACACTGAATGTGAACAAGAGATGCTGACAACAGTTATCCAATATATATAGTTATCCAATAAAACTTTAAACCATTTAGTGCACATTATTCATCATTTAATTTTAGTAAAAAAAATAAAAAAAAATAAAAGGTCTAAGGATTTAGAACATGTGAAGAAATCTATAATATTATCAATTATTAAAACATTAATATTAGGCTATGCTTTTGAATGCACATATTGTATTAAATAGAATATGCAAACACTTTCTCAAATTATTTATCATTATTATTATTTTCTATTTTATAGACAAATGGATAACATAATAATATCATAATTTAATTTAAACATATATATATATATATATATATATATATATATATATATATATATATATATATATATATATATATATATATATATATATATATATATAATTATGCATGTGTATGAATTTAATATTCAAGTAAATTGTATTTAATCCGAGTCTGTTTCTACATCGGTTTAGATATTATTACTCCGCACTTTACAAAGCGCTAAACTTAGTTTTTGCAATGCATATGTGGGAAATTGTGCAATCAACAGAGCAGAGGTCTATGAAAAGTGTGATATTTAAAGAAGCAAACGCATTGCGGGCTCTGCAAGAATAATCACACGGGAAGAAAAGAAACTAGACTTTTATCTCCATGAAGAGGCGCTGTTAAACCCCGCCCCTCTCAGCGTCCATTTTGGGGAAAAGCAGGAAGTTGTCTTGTTGGGAAACCTCATGACATGCCGAACTGAGCTGATCAAATAGTCACAAATACATGCATCGGTATTTGTTTTTGCTTGAATAATTGTTCGTTGGATATTCTGTTCGTCTATAGGCGGATCTGACCGTTTGTTTCGCAGTTGTTTACGGTCAAACTTGACGCGCGCGTCGGAGAGGTCGCGACGATAACCGGAGTGCGACATAAAACACAGGTAATTTTGGCCAACAAGCATCTTCTCTGGTTTAATTAAGAGTTGGGATCATAGGTAAATGTGAATATGACTTGAAGCGCGATACGCTGCCTGTCATAGATGGATAAGAGTGAAGCGTCTAAATTAGCATCTTATGTAACGCGCGTGCTGCAGACTCTGACTCGAGCTAACGTTAGCTATTTAAAGAGCAGCACAGCGCGACTGTGGGATTAATTTCTGTTTGTTTGTGTGCTTTGTCTATTAAACTTGAGTACGTAATCGAAACTGTACTCTATATCTCATCGTGCTGGCTGTGTTTGTAAATCGCATGTTGCTGTTTTTGTGTACACAGGTCAGAATGGCGGATGACTTCGATGTTGAGGCCATGCTGGAAGCGCCTTACAGAAAGGTGGGTGGACGACCGGAAGTTGCCGGATCTTTCTTTTTTGAAAGACTAGTTCAACCAAAAATGCAAAATTTCTCCTAATGTATTCACCATCATGCTGTTCCCACTTGTAGTTATGGATGTCATTCTAATGATGAACACGAGGAGAAAATCTGAACATTGCTTCAAACATTTTATTGGACTATCTCAGTTTTAATGCAAGTAGAATTTTTATTTTATTTTTATTTATTTTTTATCAAGTATGCACACTCAGGGACTTTTACCAGAAAAGGCTTTAGAAAAAAAAAGTCAAATATAATTTTAACTGCCGTATTTTTGTGTTTATTTGGTTGTGTGTGTGTGTGTGTGTTTTTGACATGAAGATAGCCTTAGATTCTGACATAAAATCAATTAAATAAAAATAAAAAAAGCAATAAAACTACAACTACTACTGAACTTTGCATTTATCCATGTAAGAGCGATAAATGAGGACTGAAGCTTAAAAAATAAAGAACTAAAAAAGCACCATAAAAATAGTACATACAAGTCCAATAGTTGAGTTCTAGATCTAAAAACAGATTTTGAAATTCCACGGGGAAATGTATTTATAAAGACAGCTTCTTACCCGTTAAATACAGACCTGCTGTGACCTACATGGTTGTTGAAGATACCACTTTAGTTTCTCAATTATCATATTTAACAGCTAGATTCTTGGTGAAAAAAATACATTGCCCATGATTCTGCAAGGAAATGGCGTCCAAATATTTGTCTATATATGCATATTTTTCACATTAATGCCGTTTAGGACACAATCTTGTACCTTTGTCCCTTTGTGTGATTTTTTTTTTCAATAATATATTTTATTTAAATTAAAGTTTATAATGTGTTACAAGCAACTTTTATAATAAATGTATGGTGTTCTTTTTTTCGCCATTTATTTATTTTTGCTTAAAAACCCCAATGCCAATTCATTTTTTTATTATTGTTAAAAAATTCAGAGTTTCTCCTTTTGTGTTCAGAAGAAAGCAGGTTTGGATGTATGATGACACAATTTGTATTTATAATTTTTTTATTCTTTGGTATTGTGTTGTCATGACTATTCAGAAACCCTACTTTAATTGTCTGTGCCTGACTGAAGTACAGGTTTGTATAATGTGTAGAGAGAGAGAGAGAGTTATGTTTTTTTTTTTAGTGTGATATCCTGAATTACAAATAAATGCCCATCTATCTCTCTTTATAGACTTGCCTAATGATATCTCACCTCTACTCCCCTGAATACATCTTTGATTCCAGTGTGAACTGTGAAAAAAAGTAAGGTAGTAGTTGCGCAGTTTATTAATGTATTTTGATCCAAAATACAAATAGATCGCCACAATACACCTTTAAATGGTTTAATAGCGCTGAATGAATGCCAGTAGATGAAACCCAATGTGACATGGAGCAGAGACAGTATTCAGGTTTCAGCCATGTCACCAAAAATCTGTTAAAAATGAATCTGATGCAGTGGCAGAAAAATATGCACTAACGTTCAAAATTTTGAGGTTGGTAAGATTTTTGAAAAGTATTTTCGACACTAAATTTCTTTGATTTAAAATAACTGTTTTCTATTTTAATATATTTTTAAAATGCGGTTTATTTCTGTGATGGCAAAGCTGTTTTTTCAACATCATTCCTCCAGTCTTCAGTGTCACATGATCAGCAAATTAGAATGATTTAGAAAGGATCAATAACATTTCTTAATATTATTAATGTTGAATATTATAAAAATGTACATTATATATGTCTTAACTATCACATTTGGTAAATGTAATGCATCCTTTTTTAATAAGTATGTATTTCTTAAAAAAAAAAAATCTTGCTTACCACAAACTTTTGAATGGAGGTGTACATACTATACATTATAGACATGCGTTGTAAACTGATAAAAATCAACCCCTGCCCTACATTTAAAAAATAAAAAGACAAAAAACTATGTAGAACTTAGAAATTCTTTATGTAATGGAAGTAAACTTTATTGCAAATGGCATTTCATATAGTATAGCCTTCTCAATGGACCTGGAGTCAAGAATTGAAACCCTGAAGCCCTGGACTGTACTTGACCTTTACCGAAGGTCATCTTCAGTGTTCAAAGCTGAATTTTCCTATTAATTATGTCTAAATATGAATACTGTCTCTCTACCCAGTGGTTTGATGGTCTCTTAAACCACGGCCATTGGCATTTGGTTTGTGCATGTACCATTTTAGAGATTTTTCTTTATCATAAAACTGTTTATTATTAAAATAATGCATTACCTAATTATAATTTCTATCAGTAAAAATATATATAATTTTTATTTGTCTCTAAATTAATGAAAACCAAACGCCTGTCATAGTTGTCCAAATGAGCCAAATGATGAATAAAAAAAAAAAAAAAACAGAAAATCTTTTTTTTTAGCTGACTTTGATGCGGTGTCTTTTGGGATGCAATATGACTAAGCCGTGTGAATCCCTGTCTGCTTCAGGACAAGCTGTGAGACAGAGATGGCATCGAGCTCTCACAGTCCAACAGCGCAAACTGGGGAAGATCACACGGACTGACAGCCTCCACTCTGGAATGACCTTTAGCAGCTCTATAACATGACTACAGCAAGACTTAGCCTAAAAATAGCAGGGTACCTATACTACCCTAAAAAACACATGTCCTAGCCAAGGTCAAGACCTAGAAATGAACTGATTGTTTAGGAAAGTTAAAGACAGGCCCCCCAACATCTGATTATTTACTACAGACCATTTGATTACATTGACACAAAATGAGGAAAAACAAAGAATTTATCATAATGGAGCCAACAATAGTAATATTTTTGTCTTTTCTCTTATCCCTATTCCCTCTCTATTTCCAGTGTTTCCTCTCCATTCTTATGTTGTTCTTTTATCAATCCTGTTTAGGGTGAAAGCAAGTCCTCCAGCGCCAATGGTCAAAATGAGGAACGCAGCAAAAAGTAAGCTAAAAACCCTCTGTATTCTTGTCATTCTGCTTGATCTTAAGCTTCTCCGAGAAGTTACGTTCACATGTTGGAATGAAATTGTGTTGTTTCCGTGAAGGAAGAGACGCAGTAGCAGTCGTAGTCCGAGTCTAGGTCAGCACAGGAGTAGAAGCGGAGGCCGCAAGAAGAGCCGCGAGCGACGCAGGAGCCGTAGCCGAGAACGCAAACGTTCACGGAGCAGGGAGCGCAAGAAGTCACGATCCCGCAGCAAGGATCGTGGTGGACACCACCGTGGGCGCAAAAGCCCCTTGTGAGTTTAACCCCTGAACATTCAGTTTAGAGGACAGAATTAGAAATTGAGGACAGTACTTAAGCACTCAGTCATCAACAACAACAGTGAAATAGTTAAAGGAATAGTTCACACTAATATAATCCTGTCATCATTTGCTCACTCTCGTGTCGTTCCAAACCCATAAGACTTTTGGAACATAAGTTGAGTTTTCTAATAATCTTTCATCTTTTTTTTGTCCTTTCAAACTAAAGTTTGAAGTTTTTAAAAGTTCAAAAAGACAATGTAAAATGATTCGGTACGAATTTGCGCAGTTTATTCCAAGTCATCTAAAAAGTCATGATCCCTTTGTATGACGAACATATTTCATTCAGGCTTTTATAACCATATTTAAATGTAAATTTTATGCATTTTGCAAACGCTTTTATCCAAATGGTGCATTCAAGCTAAAAAAATTTTTTTACCTATGTGTTCCTTGGGAATCGAACCCAAAACCTTGCGCTGCTAACGCAATGCTCTACCACTGAGCCACAGGAACACTATAATAAACATATAAACATTTACCAACACAAATACATAGAGCTCATGAAATATAAACAGAAGCTCAACCGTACAAACTTCATTGTTTTTTACCCAGCGAGCAAGCAGTTAAACTTCAAAGATGAGTTGAGGTCATACATGTTTGGAATGATGTGAGGGTGACTGAATAATGACCAATTTTTTTTATTTTTGTGACCGAACATGAACCAATGTGAATGTTTTGTGTATTTGTGAAAGATGTATGTCACAGCTTTTTGTAACTAATGAGTGGTCATTGTCTTGCTAAATGCCTGCTTTGCTAAGAGTGCAGAAGTACTGTATTTTTAAAGATGCTTGGTGCTTGTTTTGAAAAATTCTGAGAATAGAAACCTGGAGGCGATGTCCACCCAGGCCTACTGTGTTCTGGTTCACAGGAGTCTGCTTAACTAAGTTCATTGGCCAGCTGTAGTCACATGATTCAAAATGCCCTTAGGGAGCAAGCAGTGATCTCCCACTTCTTCAGTGATCATGGTTGCATAAATATTTTTTCCATAAAACACATTTCAATATAATATGTCCTTAGAGTAAACAGTGATTGGCCATTTCTTCACTTTTCTTCACTAACCATGTTTCTGGAAGTATTTCTTCCTATATTTATTTTTCTGAAATATATGCGGGTAATATAATATTTGCAAATGTTTACAAATATTGATAATACAATATAAGTTTTACAGATTACTCCAGTCTTAAGGCACCTTGTTTCCATTGTAACAGAAGTATCATCTCAGACTGATGGATTATGAAGGCTCTATTAGAATTATGGGTAGTGTAGTTTTCCACTTAAATTTGGCTATTTAACATGATTTTTAAAGAAGAATCACTCGTGATTTCTGCCTTTATAATCACATAACATCCATGCTCATGTTAGGTCTGTCCTTTTACACTATCAATAATAAAAAAAAAATCTGTGAAGGGCTTTTTGGATTTCACTGGATACTTGCCCTTCTGCATCTAGCATGTCGTAGCTCTCACATGGCCATGATGGCTGAAAGTTGACTGGTTTAATACTGAGACAAACCCTTGTTTTATGTCATAGTATGGGGCCGAAATTAAATGGTGGTCCCGGAGGGAAGACTGGCCCACAACATTTCCCCAAACACAGGTGATCTCATCTGTGACTCTTGCCGCCTGTTGTGTGCTGATGTGTGTTTCTGTTTTGAGTAATCTTACATGAATAAGTGCTAAACACAACTGATGAAGTATTCTGACTCTAGTCGCAGGCGCTCTCGAAGCAGAAGCCCATTCAAGAAGAACAAAAGCCCGTTCAAGAAGAACAAAAGCCCGTTTAAGAAGAATAAAAGCCCTGTCAGGTGAGCTGCTCAACACTGTTTTATTGAAGTATTGAACACCTCTTAAAATGGTTCTTGATTGGCATTGATGGTTCCATAAAATACCTGTAACTTTCATGGAATCTTTCCAGTGCACAGATGGTTCTTTGATAATGGAAAAATGTTCTTCAGATTATTATTCTCCACAATAAGAACAAATGGTCCACTGAAAGATTCTACAGCTACTCTTTATGTCCAGGTGGACTGATTTGTGTTTCAGTGGTTGATGACCGATGTGTTTCCTCAAACAGGCAGCCGATAGATAATCTGAGCCCAGAGGAGAGAGACGCCCGTACAGTGTTCTGCATGCAGCTCGCTGCCAGAATCAGACCCAGAGATCTGGAAGATTTCTTCTCTGCAGTGGGAAAAGTATGATGCCCCTGATTAAAGCTTACCTGGTTGTGATCAATTCTTTGGTTTCTTTCTTTTTTCTCTCCATTTACTAATGTTAAAGGATAAAACACATTGAGTTTTTGTATAATTTTTTTTTAAGGTCCGTGACGTAAGGATGATCTCAGATAGAAACTCTCGGAGGTCAAAGGGCATTGCCTACATTGAGTTTGTGGATGCGACATCGGTACCGCTGGCAATCGGCCTGACAGGGCAGAGGGTTCTGGGAGTGCCTATCATAGTCCAGGTTTCACAGGTGAGAGCATCAACACACCGCAGATCCACTGTCTGCTTCCTAATCCAATACATGGGAATCAGTTTGTTGAATTGTTTGCATATTTCAGGCTGAGAAGAACAGGGCAGCAGCCATGGCCAGCATGCTCCAGAGAGGTGGTGCAGGGCCCATGCGGCTCTACGTGGGCTCCCTCCACTTCAATATAACGGAGGACATGCTCAGGGGCATTTTTGAGCCATTCGGAAAGGTATGGGTGACATTTGAAATGCTTTTGCATGCATAAATAAGCAGCTAAACCAGAGTTAAAACTGTGGAGTGGATCTTCTATTTAACGTGAGTTACTTTTCTCATTTCAGATTGAGGGCATCCAGCTGATGATGGACAGTGAGACTGGCCGGTCGAAAGGATACGGCTTCATATCAGTGAGTTCATCCATTCATTTTTTTCTATTTTCTATTCTATTGATTTACTAACTGTTAATCAACAAGCTTTTATTTTTGGCTGAAAAATGTTATATATATATAAAATAAACCCCAACCTTTGTGATTTAATGTTTTCTCAATTTTTGCCGTTTTATTTTCCATCATGTTGTGACAGGCAAGGGAAACTCAACTATGTCTGCATAATGTAAAACGTAATTTGAAAAAGACGAGGACAGTTTTATTTTGCCATTTGCATCATAAATCTGATGCTGATCCACTGTCTGTTTGTGCAGTTTGCAGATGCAGAATGTGCTAAAAAAGCTCTGGAGCAGCTAAATGGGTTCGAGCTTGCGGGACGGCCAATGAAGGTGGGTCATGTTACTGAGCGTTCAGATGCCTCTTCTGCAAGCTCCTTCTTGGACAATGATGAACTGGAGAGAACTGGCATTGACTTGGGCACGACGGGTCGACTTCAGCTGATGGCGAGACTGGCTGAAGGTACAGATTGAACGATGCATGTTGCTGCCTCTCATATGTGCCAATGACCGATTCAAACTGCTTGTGTATCTGTTACTTCATATGATATTGCATTGTTGTCAACTCATATGCTTGTCTCTGGGATATTTTTAGGTACAGGACTGCAGATTCCTGCTGCTGCCAAACAGGCCTTACAGATGAGCGGCTCTGTGGCGTTTGGAAATCTGGCGAATGGTGTGTCTTTAAGTCATATTCCTATCTTAGAATCTGTTGAGTTGAATGCAATTTGAAGCGCACTGAGGTTTGAGGATGTTCCCCAAGGGGAGATTTGACAAATCCGAGTCGAGCTTGTTGACCTGCTGTCCTGTTTCCACCATTTATTGATTTTTCAAGGCTTACAGTGAGGGTTATTTATGTTTTGTGCCACTTAACAGCCGCAACCACACAACCTCTTGTTCCCAATCCTGGAATGAACCAAGCTATGAACCTTCCAAGTGAGCCACTGGCCACGCATTGTTTACAGCTCTCCAACATGTTCAGTCCACAGACGTGAGTTGCACTGATTATTAAAACCTTTCGTGACACTATGGTGTATGTGATGTCAAATGGCATGTGTCCTGGTTTAAAGAATGTAATTGAAAATGTATTTCTTGTTGTTACTTTGTAGGGAAAATGAACCTGGCTGGGACCTGGAGATAAAGGATGACGTCATCGAAGAGTGCAGAAAGCACGGAGGCATTATTCACATATACGTCGACAAGAACTCTCCTCAAGTAAGTGATCAGCTTTATACAGTGGCTAGGAGGAGTCTACATACTCCTGTTAAAATTAGAGCTTTTGAGATGTCGAAAATGTATTAATCGCCCCTACATTTTAGGAATGTAGCAAAGCCTAATCCTCACTTTTGCTCTTGTTTGGCAGGGAAATGTTTTTGTAAAGTGTCCATCCATCCCAGTAGCAATGGCTGTTGTCGGCGCGCTGCACGGCCGGTGGTTTGCAGGTAATCCCGTCATGTTTTCTCCCGTCTACTAAAGTTTTCTCTTTATAGGAGTGACTTGTGAGGTTGTATGTGACATTTATTGGACCCTCCTTCTATTTAACAGGTAAAATGATCACAGCAGCCTACGTGCCTCTACCTACGTACCATAACCTGTTTCCAGAAGCTGCCACAGCCACAGAGCTCCTGAGGCCCATGCACCGGTGATCCAGACAGCGACCCCTGCTTCTTACTGACCCTGCTTCATCTGGAACAGTACATCCCCTTCCCAAATGAACTGCTGTGGGCTAGAAGAAGTCCTGTCATGAAGGAACCACCTCATGTATGAAGCTAGATGTCACAGTTGGACTGTATTTTGATATTGTATTTAACAGGGGTGTTGATCTACAGATAGAATCGCCCTCTCTGTATTTCGCTTCTAGTAGCAAAAGCAAGCTTTAGACCATCTTTTGGCTTAATGTACAGTGGTCTGTTGATAAATGAACTCCTGTAACACCGTCGCTCTCTCTAGATGAGCTCTTGACTCCTGAAAACCGGATTTGAAGGAGATTCTGGCATTTTTTGAAAGGTATTTGAGCGACTTTGATTTTTCTTGTAAGGTTTCTTCATCTGTTTGATCTTCAGTCAAGAAAGTTTTTTGTCATTCTTCATCTTTTCCATGACAGACATTGTGTTGTGAACTACTGGTTCATTTTCTGTTCCGTTTCGTCATTTTTAAGCAAGAAAATACAGCCAAAAAATGTTTTTCTTTTTTCTTCGAGGGGGTCTACTTGAGCTGTTTAGCTTTCTAAAACATCTTTGAATTTATAACTTTTCATAATCAAGAATGGATTTTTCTAAAATCTGATTAAATGACTTTCACAACACTGTAAAGTTTGGTTCTCTTTGTGTCCATAATGTTATGAAGAGTAGATCACCTCTAGAGGGAGATGTTAGTATGTTTTACAATCTAGTTCAATACATGAAGTATTGGGGAGACAAAAAATTAAGTGCATCCCAAATTGTGGACTTGTGCACTATTCTATGATGATTTGTAGTATAAATACTTAGTAGTGTGTTCACAGTGAAATTTCCAAAAAGAAAAAGTGCACTTTAAACACCTGGATGCAAAGGGGGATGCATCAATTCCAGGATCCCATAATTGAGTGTTGGACCTTAATGAATTCTTGCATATAGCCTAGTAGAGCTGGTTAATGTGATTTATTTGAGATGCGCTGAAACCTTGGGAATTTGCCTCAGGAAGTGGTTCAAACCTGAGCCACTAAAGCCAAACATTCTCTTCTGTCCAATCCAGGGATAAATGAGCTCAACCATAAGCAATAATAATAATGGTGTATATAATGTCAAATTGGATGCGTCTTGGCTGAAAGTTTGTAGACGGTCTCTGTGAGCAAGTGTCTGTGTGTGTGTGTGTGGTGTGGTGTTATGCAAGACTTGTGTGTAAAGGCACACATTCCAGCCAATCAGAATTAGGTGTTCAGAAAGACTTTAATCCTACTTCAAGGAATAGTTCACCCATAAATGAAAACTCTCATATTTTATTTACCGTCAAGTTGTTCCAGACCAGTATGAATTTCTTTTCTGAAACATACAGGAAGATATTTTGAAGAATTCTGATTCATTTACTCTACAGTTGACCTTTGTTGTACATGAAAGAAAAAAATTCTTAGACATTTTTCTTAATGTTTTTTTTTTTTAACCTTCGGGACCAGGATTAAGAAAGACTGATCTAGTGACTGCATAAACTTCATGCAAGTATCAAAAACAACTAAGGACAATTTTCAGGTGTGTGTGTATAATACACACACACACAAACACACAGTACATACCAAAAGTTTAGACACACCTTCTCATTCAAAGAGTTTTCTTTATTTTCATGACTATGAAAATTGTAGATTCACACTGAAGGCATCAAAACTATGAATTAACACATGTGGAATTATATATGGAATTATGTACATAACAAAAAAGTGTGAAACAACTGAAAATATGTCATATTGTAGGTTCTTCAAAGTAGCCACCTTTTGCTTTGATTACTGCTTTGCACACTCTTGGCTTTCTCTTGATGAGCTTCAAGAGGTAGTCACCTGAAATGGTCTTCCAACAGTCTTGAAGGAGTTCCCCGAGAGATGCTTAGCACTTGTTGGCCCTTTTGCCTTCTGTCTGCGCTCCAGCTCACCCCTAAACCATCTGGATTGGGTTCAGGTCCGGTGACTGTGGAGGCCAGTTCATCTGGCGCAGCACCCCATCACTCTCCTTCTTGCTCAAATAAGCTCTTGATGCCTTCAGTGTGACTCTACAATTTTCATATTCATGAAAATAAAGAAAACTCTTTGAATGAGAAGGTGTGTCCAAACTTTTGGTCTGGATGGATGGATGGATGGATAAACACACACACACACACACTCACCTAAATGATTATTAGGAACACCATACTAATACTGTGTTTGACCCCCTTTCGCCTTCAGAACTGCCTTAATTCTAGGTGGTATTGATTTAACATGATTTAATGATTTAATGAAAGCATTCTTTAGAAATGTTGGCCCATATTGACAGCATAGCATCTTGCAGTTGATGGAGATTTGTGGGATGCACATCCAGGGCATGAAGCTCCAGTTCCACCACATTCCAAAGTTCCACCAAATTCAGCTTGAATCAGTCGGCCCATTCTCCTCTGACCTCTAGCATCAACAAGGCATTTTCACCCACCCTTTTCACACCATTCTCTATAAACCCTAGAAATGCGTAAAAAACCCAGTAACTGAGGAGATTGTAAAATACTCAGACCAGCTCTTGACCAGGACCACAGCCCTAAATGCATTGAAGCAACTGCCATGCGATTGGTTGATTAGATAATTGCATTAATGAGAAATTGAACAGGTGTTACTAATAATCCTTTAGGTGTGTGTGTCTGTGTGTGTATATATACGGTTTCACATCAGCCCTCAGTGGACCAGCGGACTGGAGTTTTGTGAGACATCTGTGAAGTGTCCAGAATCCCACAATCCATGACATACCATTAGCAGCCGATTAAGATTATTTCCTCCGCTGAAAAAAATAGATATTTTGAAGAATGTTGGTAACCAAAAAGTTGGCAGCCACTGACTTCCATAATATGAAAAAGAAAGAAATAGAGTTTACGCTACTCATCCGCTGGAATACAACTGTCTCATGTACACTCATTCAACAGTTAGCAGAAGCTTGACTTTATGGTTTAAAATAAGTTTTAGATATGGATATTTTTCTTACAACAACACATCGGTTCTTTTCAGAAGTGTTGTATTAACCCCCCGGAGTCATATGGAGTCCTTTTTATTATGGATGGATGCACATTTGGTTCAAAATGGTCTTCAAAATCTAATCTCCCATTCACTGCCATTATAAAGCTTGAAAGAGCCAGGACATTATTTTATATAACTCTTGTATTCGTGTGAAATAAGAAAGAATGGGTGTATTTCATTTTTGGGTGAACTATCCCTTTAAGATTTCTCCTTTGTACTTGGCCTTGTCATCCTCATCCTTCCCACTTCTTTCTAGATGTTATAAAGATGTCTGCCTGTACTTACCTTGTTCCATTTATCTTACCATTTACTGATTATTTTACTTTTAATTTTTGTCTTTATTTCTGCATTGCTAAATAAAATGTCCATTATATTTTCCTGCTTGATTGTTTCCTTCTCTAATGAATCTGCCGTTTCATTGCCTTTAATTCCCATGTGAGCAGGCATCCACAGAAATCTAACTACTTTATTTAAAGTATGAAGTCTGAAAAGAGTTTCACATATTTCATTAACTATGTCTTGTCTACCTTGGGATGAACATGACTGCCATCCAGAGATGTCAGAGTCATGTTCACAGATACAATTATTATTTCTTAATTTTTTGTATTATTCAACAGTGACTAAATTATACAGAGAAGGTGGGGGCAAATAACTTTTACCTTGTCAATGAACAGTATGACTGGCTTATGTCCAAGGACTTTGCTTAAGTCCTAGCACGATTTTAAGGACAAACATTGTCTTAAAATTAAGGCTGCTCTTGCTCCTGGAGAGCCACCGTCCTGCAGATTTCAGCTCCAATCCCAAATTAAACAAACCTGAACCAGCTAATCAAGGTGTTCAGGGCTACTTGAGACAGATGTAATTGAGCAGGATTGGAACTGAAGTCTGCAGGATGGTAGCTTTCCAGGAGTAGGGTTGGAGATCCCTTGTGAAGAGGAAAACAGAAGATGAATGCTGTACAGGAAAAATCCATGTAGAAAACACCAGCAGTTATCAAATATAGGATGTAGAAGTTCACAGAAATCTGTGATGGAGACTATCCTTGGGAGGAGGAAAGGAAAAAATACAGAAAATTAACTGCAGAACTGAGTTGGTTGGCACAAATTTCATTCGTTTCATTTATATTCTTTGTGGGAGAAGCATGGATATAAGCCAACAATGTGCAAATGCAAAGTCAAGGAACAATTAACATGCATTTATTTGTTTGTGACACAATAATGCCAACTAACCATATGGGGAATGAATAATGATTGAATTGCATTTTTAACAATAATTGTATCTCTTAAAATTTCTCAAAACATTTAACAGTTAAATTTCACCAACAATGTTTTTTAAAATAAACCTCTTATGTACATACACACACACACACACACGCAGAGAGAGAGATCAATATTAGAGAACAATCTACCATTTCCTACATTTCAAGATCACTGCTATTTGAAGCCATCCCAACAGAAGAGCAGTTTTCTTAAGTATATTTCATAAAGTAGATGTATTCTGATGCACAACATAAAAAAAAACTTAAATGAGATATTTAAAAAAGTTAAAGAACATTTATAGTTATTGACACTCATTAATTCAAGTCCCCCCAAAAGGCTGGTTGTCCATGTAAGACAAATAAATAAGTGGACAGCATAATGTGGAGATTCTGGAGTGATGAAAACAAGTTTAAATTAGTTGGGTCTGGCGGGAAACATTTTATTTGGCATTAAACTGTGGAAAACTGAAGCCAAAGTGTGTAAAAAAGTCAATGAACGGTGGAGGAGGAGTTCTGCTTTGGGGAATGTTTTGTGCAGCAGGAGTTGAGCCTCTTACACCGTTACATGGAAAGATGAACGCAAATGTTTATCAGAAGAACCTCCTTCAGCAACAAGCAGTAACTTCCCTGCAGGCATCTCCCAATCAGCCTGCAATTTTCATGCATGACAATGCCCCGTCACACTGCAAAACAGGGAAAGCAGTTCTTTGAAGCCGAAAACATTGAAATAATCAAATGGCTTGCCCATAGTCCTGACCTAAACTCACCTGAAAATCATTGGCAACAAACTTATTGATTAGTGTTTTTCGCAAAATAAAGATTTTTACTGTGATGCGTTGGTTATTTTCTCAAACATGTTTGTGTAACACTGGTGTGTATGCTCTAATATAATTTCTAATTTTAAATGTAGAGATTAACAATATTTCTGAAAAAAAACTGTTCTCTAATTTTGCTCTTCACTGTGTGTATATGATGGAATTGCTACAGAATACTCCAAAGCATCATAAAGAGTAGGCCTTCAAATCTCATTCACAAGAATCTACGTCCTGTTTTTCTGCTAAATGAAAATTCTTCCGTTCTCACTTCAATGACTGGTTTGTTGTAATCTTTAGCAGATGTCTGAAAATCTCTTCCACATTTCCTTGTTTTTAATTTGGAGAGTAGTCTGTGAATGTTTAATGCTTTAAACAAATGGTACCACACAAAAACTTCGAAACAAAATGCAAATTTAACAGCTGAAGTGGGTCACCTGGAAACATTTGTGCTGGAAATTGTTTTCTTCTGTTTTGTTAGAGTAGATAATATACCATCCTGCTTGAAATTAGATTTCTTTTTTAAATTAACTTCCATTTAGCCGCATATACGTATATATTATGAAACTAAATGTAAACAAGCAACATCCTAACATCAAACTATTTTGTAATACATGCTGTCAACTTAAATAGCACCAAAAAAGAGAGAGAGAGATAACATTATGACCTTTATGCAGATATGTAAAACAATGTTATCTTAAGGAATAGTACTCCAAAAGAATAAATCCATACAAGATTTAGATGAGTTTGTTTCTTCAACAGAAGAGATTTGGAGAAATGTAGCATTACATCAGTTACTATTGATAACTGCTATAGCTATTGATCATCTGTTGTGAATGGGTGCCGTCAGAATGAGAGTCCAAACAGCTAATAAAAACATAATAATAATCCACAAGTAATCCACATCACTTCAGTCCCTTAAATACCTTCACTGTAAAAAATTACTGATTTTAACAGTAAAAAAAAAACAATGTTATGTTTTTTCTTTGAAATAACTGTTTCTTTTTATTTTTTTCTTATCTGTTATAGTGTTAGAAGTGACAGTTTAAATTTAAAACACTTAAAACAAGATACACTGGAGTTGGGTTTTGAAATATTGTGATGTTTTTATCAGCTGTTTGAACTCTCATTCTGACGGCACCCATTCAAAGCAGAGGTTCCACTGATGATTAAGTGATATGCAAAATCTGAAAATTTCTCCAAATCTGTTCTGATGAACAAACAAATTTTTTCTGCATCTTGGACAGCCTGAAGGCGAGTACATTTTTAGAGTGATGATGTTGAATGTGCTTTTTTTAGTGAAGCATTTATTTATTTTCTTTGCCCAATAAATTTACCTTTACCTCTTTAAAATGTCAAATATATATATTTACTTCATATTGGAAATTAAGAAACGGTTTTGTATCAACAAACTAAGACTTTACTGTAAGATGCCACTCACACTTGAACAATAACGTGATGTGACATACAGTCAAGTATGGTGCACACACACAGAGCAGTGAACACACACACACACACACACACTGTGAGCACACACCCGGAGCAGTGGGCATCATTTATGCTGCGGCGCCCGGGGAGCAGTTGGGGGTTCAGTGCCTTGCTCAAGGGCACCTAAGTCGTGGTATTGAAGGTGGAGAGAGAACTGTACATGCACTCCCCCCACCCACAATTCCTGCCGGCCTGAGACTCGAACTCACAACCCTTCGATTGGGAGTCCAACCCTCTAACCATTAGGCCACGACTTCCCCAAATAACATCCATTTAGTAGTCTGACAACTGAAATCAACCTTGACTGAATTATTTCCTTTTCTTACAGTAGGTGCATAGTGGATTGATATAACTGTAGCATTATTGAGCATGCAATACTTTGAGTTTTCCTGTAGTCAAGAAATAGATGTTTGTAATAATATGCATATTTACAAATGTAAAAGGTCCTGGGTGTATGAATTATCTTGAAAAAAATATATATGTATATCCTAAATCAGTTTCCTCTGGTCATGGTCTTCCTGAAGATGAAGGCAGTCTATTTCACTGTTAGTCCTCTCTTGTGAGTCTCCAGAAAGATCCAATCAGTTAGAAGGCAGTGGAGAGGTGTGAGCCACACTGTGTCCATCGGTCATTCATCTTGTCTGTGGAATAAAATAAATACGAGCACTTATGTGTTATAGTTATTGTTTGGATTCAGAATAATACTAATAGTGCTGATTAGTGCTACAATAGTGCTACAAAAGTGTAAAGGCTCCAGAGTCCTTATATTCATTACTTGTGTGTGTGTGTGTGTGTGTGTGTGTGTGTGTTCATTCTGTGAAACCCCTATTATCTAAAATATGTATTATTATTTTCAATGATTTGTTTAAATAAATGAAGCATTTCTTATTTTTGAATGTTTTATTTTCATACTTTTTTAATAATTATTTATTCTGAAAGTGACGTGACGTCCAAGCGCATACACACAGAAGTGAGTACTGAACACACACCTGGACAGTGTGGGGGAAAGTTATTTTGAAAAGTAATGCATTACAGTATTGCAATACTCGCTAAAAAAGTAACTAATTACATTACTTAGTTCATTTTTTTTTATGGAAAGTAATGCATAACGTTACATGCATGCGTTACTTTTGCATTACTTTTGCATAATGTTTCTAAATATGAGAAAGGCTTGATTGTTTTTAATAAGAATTTAAATGTATAGCAAATGTAATAGTCCTTTCACACTAAAAAGTGTAATGAATAAACCTCAGGCTGAAAAAAAAAACAACGAAGCACAATTGTTAGTTTATCTAAAGTAATTTTTGCTTATGGTTGAACTGGATCATCAAAGGTCAGCAGCAAACACATAATTTTATAAAATGGGATTAAATACATTTGTGTCAACACCTTTAATTATTGCAGGTTTGCGTCATATTCTAAATTCGCATTTCACTGTTTTAATTCATTCTGATGATAATAGCTGAAATTATAAGCATCAGCAGTTAAATCAGGACAGGTAACAGGCTGAAGCCTCAATCAGGGAAGAAAAATTGATACATCAGATGTGTGATATCTGGGTTTGTATTTGATTTAAGTATTGACTGGAGAACGGTATATTGCTATTCATTTATTATTTATTTATTTATTGTTGTTTTTGATATTGTGAAAATATTTCCTATTTAATCATATACTTACGTACATCCTCTTGGATTTCAAAGTTTTCGACAACTTGTAATCTGTAAGAGAAATGTAGATATTCCTTGGTTTAGATGCACAGTTTTGACATTTCGGCTCAAAGCATACAAATATTTAAACATTATATACAGCAGCATGAAATCAGGATGCAGTAAAAAAACAACTGTTCAAGATAACAGTAGGATAAAACACGAAGTTACCCCCAGTCTGATGATATTCTCGTTCGGTGAAGCTGACGCTGCAGCTTCTGTGAAGGAAACAGAATTACAGATGAAATGATATGCATAAGTGATGTAACACATTCATCGAAGGGCAGTTACAGATTAAGTGTGAGTATGGTGACCTAATGATGATGACCGTAAGATTTGAGAAAAATCTGTTTATTTCTGCTACAGGTGGTTTCTGGATACAGTGTTATTTTTTTAACAAGGCAGCAGACATCAATAAATAATTAAATATCCTTTCTAAATCAATTTCCTGCTATTAAGAAGCCTACAAAAACTGGAACCTCACAAAACAGCTTCAGTGATAAACCATTTCTTCTATTAGTTTACACAGCTAAAGCTTTCAATAGCTGATGGTGAAGCCGTCTTTTATCAGGTAGTGCTGATGGGACGATGTGCGTCAGTCAATTAGATGGCTTTTTTCTGAGCCTCCAAAGTGACTACTGACATAAAACATTAAATTTAGAGCACAAGTGACTGCCTCAAAAAATTGCATGCTCCAGCTGAGCAACAGACTCTCCTAATGGACATACACTGGACGATTATAAAGAAAATTTTCAATTCACTAGCTAGGACCACACCACAAACCAGCTATGTAACTAGGGAAGAGTAGAAAGAGGATGAAGGGGTCGAGGGAATGGGATGATGGTCAGGTTGATCAGGGCATCTTGAATTGATGGCTCAGGGAGACTCAGGGTGGGGGTACCGTCTCTAGCGTATATTTAGGCCAGACAATGAGGACCCCCTGTTACAACCTGATAGAAATAAAATGTGGGATAAGGTTGGCTGAATGGATGAGGAAGGGAGGGAAGGGTGGGTTCGAGAGAACGAGACTAGCAGAGCGGTTTGAGGTGGCCTGGTATATATGGAGGTTTTGGAAGTCAGGTGATTGTTTGAGGCGTGGCCCTGCTCCCGAACTTTAGTTAACCTCACTTAACTCCATTTGTCAAGCCACTTTAAATAACTGTTTAGAGAACTCATAATATAATTTAAAAATGAATTACAAGCTAAGTTAATCCTAGAGTATCTCTCTCAATTCACTTCAGTTCAATTCAATTCGATTCAAAATGTGCTTTATTGGCATGACAATTGGTAAAAATTTATTTTCAAAGCATAGTGTTTACATTGCATGTGTTTGTGGTCACATCCCTGATTTGTTGACTCCTCTCTCTTCAGTCCAATAAGTTAAATAATTTTCTTTTTGTGCTTTTATAATTTGGTTGGGCCAAATTTTGTGGATGACATTATCAGAGTCCTGATGCTGGCTGTTGTAGTCATGTTAGTTTGTTTCTGCAGCTTCAGGAGCATCTGAATCAGGGCAGGGGACTTTTTTCAGGGTTCACTTCATGGTTTTTAAGGAGTTGGGGTCATTCATTTTTAGTTGATTTTCCAAAATTTGATTGCTCATTTCTCATTGCGCATTAGGGTATTGGCCTAATTTTGCCCTGCATGCATTGTTCATAGTGTTCCTCTGTACTCTGTCGAAACTCTTACAGAGTCTTACAGATTTTTGTCCCATTTTACAAATTCGTGATTTAGGATTGAGGACCCCACACTTCACTGCCATAAAATGCAATAGGTTCTATGACTGACTGGAATATTTTGAGCCAGATTCATATTGGTATTTCAATTTGGACAGATTTTTTAATAGCATAAAAGGTCCTTCTCGCTTTCTCTTTTAGCTCATTCACAGCCTAATTTAGTTTACTAGTTGCATTTATCTTCAACCAGATCATCTGCAAACAGCAAGAGCTTTATATTGGAGTCTTGTAGAATGATGTCAGGGGCTGCTGAGTTTTCTAGGAGTTTTGCCAATTCATTAATGTAGATATTAAAGAGGGTCGGTGATAGTGGAAAGCTCTGCCTTACACCCCGTCCTTGAGTGAAGAATTCTGTTTGTTTATTTTGACAGCAGACCTTCATGAAAAATTCATGCCCTTCAAACTCGATCAGGGTGTGTAGGGTGAAGATGTGGTCTGTTGTTCTATAATTTGGTAAGAATCCAATCTGTCTTTTGCTGAGGACATTGTGCTCTGTGATGAAGTGCACAGGTATTGCAGAACAGCTTCCCCAGATTACTGCTCACACAGATGCCTCTGTAATAGTTTGGGTCTGATTTGTCTCCACTCTTGACTATTGGCATTATGAGTACTTGACTACAGGCTTCAGGGAAATGACCAACACTCAGAACCAAGTTGAACAGTTTTATTAGGGCTGATCTTAATTAGTGCTCTGTGTTCTTGAGCACTTCTGATCCACTTTCTTATTTGTTTATTCTTGTTTATTTCTGTAATGGGGCAGTCTAATGGTTTTGGATATTTACCAATTATATGTTCCATAAGAATCCATTTTTAAATGTTTGGGTTTGTTCTGGGTTCATTGTAATGTCACTATAAAGTTGTTCAAAGTGATTTTTTCCAGGTGTCTCCATTTTGTATGGCTGCTTGTTAATGATGTTTTTTAGGCCAGTGATTCCAGCTGTCACAGAAATTCTTAGAATGTACAGATTCTTCAATAGTTTTGAGTTGATTTTGGATTTACTGTTCTTTCTTTTTTCTGAGTGTACTTTTATGAAACTTTTATGTACTTTTTAGCTGAAATTCAGTGTGCTTTATTTGACCCAGTTAAGTAGGACTTTATAATAAATATATGTAATTTCATAATTACTTTTATTGTCTACTGTTCTACTGAAATGTGTTTCATGTATTTCAATATATTTGTAATTTCTCATTTGAGATGATGTAGTTATAATTGAATACATTTAAAATATACTAACTTGAAATGTAACACTGAATAACAAACTACAGTAAAATCTATAATTAAGTACTTTACATTTTGGCACATTCAGTACAATATTACAAGTGGGAAAATATTATTTGTTCTGATGATGAAAAGGATCTTTAAAGTCAAAATTCACCGTTGTATTAGTGGTGCAACTACAATTGATTTCTCGTGAGAATGTCAGTCAGGTGATAATAGCATCAAGCTGTGTGCCTGCTTTTCATCAGTGGGTACAGCATATATTACAAGTGGGCTTGTTTTGGTTTGAGTCTGATTTACTTAACCTCAATAACCTGGAGAGATTTTCTGGTACACATTTAGCCAAAAAGACTACATTAAAGCTGCAGTCGGTAACTTTTGACACTCTAGCGGTTAATAAACAGAACTGCTTGCGTCTTGTGGAAGAACATTGAAGCCAGAGCTACTTCTCTCTGTTTATGTCTATGAAGAATCACAACGGTACTGGGTTACTCTGCTGCGGTACCCCCGAAGCAGTACCCCCGAATTTTGTAAATCTTGAACACAAAAAAAAAGTTACGGACCGCAGCTCTGATTGGTTGTTTCTTACCGGGAGCGGATGGATTTCTGCAAATGGCAATAGGACCACTGGGAGGTATGGGAGCATATGGGTAGCATTATTCAATTTGGGATGTAATATGCAAAATGACAATGCAATATGTAAAATGGCAATGCATTTCTGTATTTACATTTACATTTTCCAATACATTTGTGCAAAGTTTGGTGCAAAATGAAAATGAAAATTAAATTTCATAAGTTTAATTTGCCATTTCATACACCAGTTTTAACATGTAAAATGAATATGAATTTTAACGCTTTATAAGTTGCAAAATTAAAATGAAAATGTATTACGGAAATGATTAGATATGTCTAACACCTTCAAGCAAAAACTGTGGCAAAATGATCATTTAAATGCTATTTTTCTTAAATGCATTAACACTCACAGTCAAGACACTTACGATTGCATTTTCATTCAATGACCCGCAATGAATGTAGCAAAATTCAAAGTGCACATTGAAAATGCATTCCGAGCCGTTCCCATCTCCTCCCCCTCCTGCCCTGTCAATCACTGCGTGAACAAGGCGGGGCTTACAGAAGGTCAAGAGACTCAAGTGAGAGAAAATGGACAAGACAGTTGGCCCGTGTACGTTTTGATCATTTCGGTTTATGGCTTCAATATTTCATTCGCACTTGTGGGCGGAGCTGAAACGCTGCTTTCATCTGATTGGTCGAATCGCTCCACTTTCAGCTTGGTCTTTTTATTGTTTCAGGCAGAATAAGAGTCAGTGCGAGTGAAGCAGTGTAATGTCTGAAACCACCACTCACTGTTAATTAGCATAATATTTGAATCAGATGTA